>NW_027493274.1:377500-434780 GCF_021521415.1 Bidens hawaiensis | reverse complement strand
TTACTTCTAAGCATAGTCCAGCATTATTAATCAATAACTACTTTTAAAACAGGTTGACTTAGACCATGAGTAGTCATAAATTCCTACCTTTAGACGTTATGCGTCATGTGATGCCCAGTCAGAGTTATGACTTTTTACAAAAAGCAAGCATAGTCATAAAACCTCCATAACTTTTTTTATTTGTTTTTTTTTTAAATTCTTAAAGGTAAAAGTAACGGCTCTTTTTTGATTTTTGTGCCATTATCAGGCGTTTTGTGTATAACTTGCAAAAAAAAAAACCCCATAACTTGAAGGGGGGCGGTGTTTCCCAGAGTTATGGGCCATAAAGCCCCATAACTCTCCACTACAGATGGTCTTAGTAGATGTTGGAGATTTGGACGAATAATAATATATTGATATCGATACTTTAAAATGTGTAGTTGAGAACTTGAACATTGGTGAAATAGGAAATGAGTTTGTCACACGCTGGTAGAATGATAAACTTGTGAGTTGCTTATAACCGGGAGAACTTACAAGATTATATTCTTATGTGACTAGACACACTCAGTGGCATTAGTAGGGTGCGGAGCACTCGACATGTGCTCATGTACGGGCTAGGGCGATGGTTGTAATGTGGAGCTTTGATGACGCATGTTGCACTTCACTCGCTTGAGAACCGCTTTAATATTTTTGTGTGGTGTGGGACTGTAACATCCCCAAAATTTTGATCCAAATTTAACAACTTAGGAAAGTTGAGGGGTCAAAAATAAAATCAAGACAAGTCATGAGAAAATATTAAATAAGGAAATATAAGAAAAATAAAAAAAATAAAAATATTTCCTAAGATAAATTTACTTACATGAAAGAAATTCCATCCCACATTGGAAGATGTAAGAAAGTGGAAGCATTCCACTAAGGTATAAATAAGGAAATGGAATCCATCACACATGGAAAGTGGTAAAAAATGGAAGCTCTTTATAAGGAAGAGATTTTCCATAGTAATATTCTTTTATGAATATCATGCACCAAGTGGTCCTAGCGGAGGGTGCGTAGCACCCGACGCGCACGGGCGAGGACGAGGACGAGGACGATGGCGACGACGAAGGGCGTTGGGCGTAATGTGGCGCTTTGATGGCGCACTTTGCACTTCGCACGCTCGCATCGCCGCGAGCCGCTTTAAGAGCCGCCTGCGGGAGAAGTGGGACCCATCGCGTACCGCGATGGGATCCAAAATTTGCTATAAATAGGGGGCTACGGGTTCATTCTCAGACACACCCACAACCACTCTCTCTCTATAATTACACTCTCTCTACCTCGGTTGCGTGCCGAACATCGTTTTGCGTGCCACCGACCCGACAAATATCACATTGTAATCCGTGCCAAATACCCGGTGTTTCCTCGAAGTGCGTGCCACTCAAGAAACCCGACATTCCGTCTCAAAGTACGTGCACGACCCGGCGACCGAACATTGCCTCGATTTGTGTGCCAAGAAGGGTTAATCAAGAATGTCTCGATAAACGCGCATATAGAGTAGAAGTGCTGCCCATAAAACTTAGGAATATCTAACTCCAAATACTCGTGCGAGGTAAGGGGTTCTGCCTAAGTTATTATATGATTATTATAAATGGCTTAGTCCATAGTCGGAAGTATAGCCGAACCTTGATTATGATTAAGAGTTATATAACTTTTCTTAAGCAAAGGTTATAGTTAAAATAGTATTTCTTTATGATTAAGAAATATAATATTCATATAGAAAGAATATAAAGTTAATGTTTCTTCTTGAAGAAGAAACATAGTATGAAAATGATAAACAAACAAAGGGACTAAAGGTCCAAATGTTTTGAATAAACAAATGTTTTTATCAAGGTTAAAGCTATACAAAACAGACTAAAGGTCTAAAGCTAGATCGCTGATCTAGTTATTTATACAAAGGTTATTCTCGTACTATAGGCCCGAGGTAATAAAACAAGAAGAAGAAATCAGTATCAGAAAACAGGATCTAGTTATTTATTCAAGATAGCCATGTGTCACTCAAGCAAGCCCAGTAAAGGTAAAATATATGGTTAATTAATGTGTAAAGACGTTAGCTTAATTGCTAAAGGTGGGATATGTGTACGTTAGGGAAAAGATTAATTGATTGTTTGATTGTTTAACTGTTTAAAAGTAGAAACTAGCACAAGTGAAATCATAAAGGGAAGTATGTAGAACCTGAGGAGTAATGCAAATAGTTAATTATACTTGATCAACGTCATTAACTACTTACCTTACGAATCATGTGCTAAATAATTCCTCGAGTGATGACGTTTGTGTTTTCCCTTTTAGAATACGATGGCTGGAAAAGGGAGGAAATGTGGGAGCTGGAGACATTGTGAGAGCTGGAGGTCGCGCTGGACGTCATGGCAGGCCTCGTCGCGTCCAACGACCTTCGGTGGAAACAGCTTCTAACACCGAAGATGAAGGAAGCGCAGCTGGAGGAAACCAGAACAACAATGAAGGGGTTCAACTAGATCCTGCAATTCAAGCAGCCATTGTTCAAGCTGTAGTCGCAGCTGTGAAGAACATGAACCCGGAGAGGTCTGCTAGAGACCGTGAAAGAACTGCTGAAAGGGCGAAAGGAGATGGTAGGAAAGATTATGAAGGAGAGTGGGAGGCTTCGAGCGTAGTGAGGTCTGTGAAGGCTGATGACAGAAAGAGGGGCCGAGGTGGGTGCAACTATAAGTCCTTCAAAGGCTGTGACCTGCCGAAACTAACTGGCTTGGGAGGCGCAATCGCTACTCTCCAATGGATAACCACCATGGACAAGATTATTCGAATTAGCGAGTGCCATCCCGACCAAGCAGTGGGTTACGCCACCCAGTCATTTGAATATGAGGCTATGTACTGGTGGGAAACTGTGGAACAAAGGAAGACCCGAGGAGAGATGAAGGCAATGAGGTGGGATGACCTGAAGGAGTTAGTGATGAAAAAGTTATGTGCTGATGCCGAGGTTGAGAGGGCCGAGATGAAATTTCTGAATCTAAAGGCGGGCAAGATGATACACCGCGAGTACACGACTGAATTCAACCGCATGTCTAGGCTGGTGCCTGACATGGTGAACACTGAGGCGAAACGGATCAAGTGCTACGTAAGGGGGCTACCCCAAAAGGTCCGCACGTTAGTCAGGACTAGCAAACCTGCTACCTTTGACTCTGCAGTTGACTTAGCACAAGTGGTTTATGATGATCTGGCGGCAGGTGATGTGGAAGTGGAAGATGAGGAGGGAGGTAAAGGAACCAAACGGTATGCAGATGTCGTGGAGTCTGCGGAGAGGAAGACACAAAAAATGGCAGACAAAGAAACATGCAAAGTGTGCGGGAAGATGCACTTGGGAGAATGCAAGGCTGGTCTAAACCAATGTTACCGATGCGGGAGGAAGGGACACATCTCCCGTGAATGCACCGAGGACCAAAAATTTTACAAGTGTGGTAAGTCAGGTCACATAGCTAGAGATTGCAAAGAAGCTGTAACGGTGGAGGGAAGAAGGGGAGACGCGTGAGAAGAAGATTTACCGATCACTGAGAAGGTTGCAGAAGAATAAGTGGCTCGTCACAGTTGTTTTATATTAGTATTATTAAGTGGTGTTTTATGTTACAGTTGAACCTATGTTTGTTTAGCAAGCTTGAATGATTTCCTTCTTATGTTTGATTTTATTAATGAGTTGTGTTTTATGGTGATTTTGTATGAATGACTTATGAATTATCTTGAATGCATGTTGGTTATGATAAATAGTTGTGTTATTATGTTGGTTATGGTAAAGCGTCGCCTTAGGAGTTAGCGTTATTATATAAAACAAGTTTCTCGGGAAGAATACGAGACTTGGTACATCGAGGGCCTCATGGACAAGCTACCAGAATAGCTAAAACACATGATCACAGCTCGATGACTGCAAGTCAGAAGTCAGGAGGATAACCCAGAAATGCGAAGGCGATTCAATAAAGCGTGTAAATATAAGAGGTATCCCTTCTACAAGGAATAAGTTAGGTTTCGGGGACGAAACCTCTTTAAGGGGGGAAGACTTGTAACATCCCGAAATTTCTAAGATAATGTTAATTATATTACTTAATAATAGAGGGGAAGTTTACTCGGGTAAGCGGAGAAATAAATAAATAGAGTAGGAGCTAGTATGGGTCGGGCTAGTGTTGGTTAATGGATATGGGTTATGGACTTGGGTCATGAAGGAAAGAAGGATGAGACCATGGGCTTAAGCCCATGATCCATAATTATAAAAGCCTTATTCACCCAATTATCATTCATTTCTCATACTCCATACACCACCCAAAACACACACTTAGCTCTCTCTCAACCTACTCTCTCTCTAGCCGAAACCAAGAAGAAGAAGAAAGAGAATCGGTTTCCGACCCGAGGTAATGATAGTATGATGTTGTTTGAACCCAAACCCATTAGATTTAGTCACGGAACAACGAGCTGACACCGTTAAACCATTAAAGTCACGAGATCCGGGTGGGTTCGGGGATAAACCGAACCTAAGACGAGCTTAGGGATCACCCTAGCTCATATCTGGATTAAACGGGACGAAAAACGGTGAAAAATGGGGTAAAACACGCTTTTCCGGCCACCTCCCGGTTTTCCGGCATGGCGGCGCCGGAAAGACAGCGTGCGAGGTAAGGATGATATAGAACATTCTCTGACATTCTGACCTAACCCTAGGCGCGGGTAATGAATTTGTTAAGCTGATTCGTCATGTCCATTCGTTAAAGAAGAGGTAGCGAATTAGAATCAGTTCGTTAAGTAATTCGTTAACGAAGAATGAACTCCAATTCGTTAAGATGACCAGTTCGTTAAGGCCCAATTCGTTATAAGAATTGGTTCGTTACAAGGTCCAATTCGTCATGTTAAGATATCAGGTGATTCGTTACTTGCCATTCGCTATGTTAGGATAACGAATTAGGCCATGAATCAAATAACGAATTAGACTTGATCTGATAACGAATTAGGCATAATTCGTTATAGAGAATGAGATGATGAATAAAATAATAATTTCAAATCCTAGTGGAAAATGTGATAAGACAGCTCGACCCCAGCCAGGGGCTCTGCCCCTTGGACCCTGCTAGGGGCTACCGCCCCTAGAACCCTGCTGTCAGGGGCGCTGCCCCCGAACCCCCGTTCGTTGTGGATAATAATTGAGACTAGAAAGACGATATGATTAGTAACAGTAATTGATATTGTATTTATTTAACAGTTAGACGCGCACAGCTCGAGAAGGAATAACCAGCAACCGAAGAAGTAACCGAAATCAGGTGAGTTTCTAGCCCCATTTCCTTGTTATGTTTTTGGGGTTGTGTGCATACTCGATGTGAAGTGTGAATACACTTACCTTAAGCGGTAAGTGTATGCTATAGATGTTATACGAGGTAGCTATTATATAATGCTTGTCGGTATGTGAACGATCTTCGGATATTGCACGTATCGCCAAGGAAAGTGATTGCCAAGTGGTTGTTAGTGTGTATGAATGCTATGATGTGACTTGCTTATTATGTAAATAATGTATTGATATGAAGTGTGATGTAGACAAGTAGAGGTAGAGTGTGTTAGAAGTGGCAAGAGTCTAGTAAGAGTGTTAGTAGCATGACGATAGTACGTGGTAGGGTAAGCCTATACGTGACTTCGTTATTAAAGTGGCAAAGTGGCATAATGTTGTACGTTATTAAAGTGGCAAAGTGGCATAACGTTATTCGTTATTAAAGTGGCTAAGCAGTAGGGGTAAATAAGAGGATAAGTGGTAAGGTGAGCAGGTTAGATAGTGGGATATGTGTCTTCGGATACGTATATGATGCATGTAGTGGTTGTATGATAAGTTGCTTGATTAACTAGAACTCACTCAGCGTAGCTGACTTTTAGTATGCACGTAGGTGAATATGTTTAATGAGCTAGCATGAGGAGGGCACGTGGCATGGATTGAACGACTGACATCTGAAGATAGAAGTAAAGATGTTTTAAATATAATGTTTTGTGTTATGGTATCAAAGAAAAGATTTAATGTTTGGTAACGAATGGTTGATGTTTTATATTCCGCGAAAGTTTTGATTAACTCTGGTTTGTAGAACTATGTTTATGAGTAAATCCGACGTTAAAGTGAGGCACCGGTAACGGGGCCTTACAGCATTTCCCCGAGGCCATGCATATCATCAACATGCCTCTGAAGGTCTACGGGACTGTTCAGAGAAATGATATTATGTATATAATTAATTGTACATGGTACTTAGGGTAATTTGATCCCAATTTAGTTGGGTGCCTAATGAGTAGTCAAAAAGGTATTATTGTTGGTTTCACAAAGGTATTGAAAAGATATTTTTAGAGTCAGCGTTATTCACCAGCTTTGTGCTGACGTATTTTCCCACCCATGTTACAGGAAAACAAGAAAGGTTAGAACAGACAAGCAAGAAGGAATAAGAAGATTGGAGTTATAGTCATTAGATGCTATCTGGTGGCTCAGATATTTTATTTGAAAATAATATAAAAGGAGTTATGTTTTATATAGAAATGTATTTGAAATATCTAACGGGTATTTAACCCGAGTTTTTAATAAGTTTTCAATATAATAATGTTTTATTAAAGACTTCCGCTAAAATTAAACCGCAACTCTGATTTATTTACAACACAGGTACTAACTTGTGGTCACACGCCCAGGCCCTAAGATGAGGGTGTGACAGGTTGGTATCAGAGCCATCAATTTTAGCGAATTAGGTATTTAATTAATACCTAGGCTTTGATTAAGGATAAGTTTTGAAAACTTATTATACGAATATTGATTCAAGCAAACAAGATACTTAGTTGAAAAGTATCTAGAAATCATTCAAAACTAAATACGGATAAGATATAACAAATAAGATAAGAACGTCTACCTATCCCTAAAATTAAACCTCGCGAAGATGTCCGATCGTCAATCTAGCGAAGAATCCGTTAAGCTTCGATCTGGTAAAGGAAAAGGATTTATGAGAACGTCTTTTCTCCCAATTCCTATATCTAGCGATGGAAGTACATGTCAAACAAAAATTGAGGAAGATTCAGATTTCTATGATTCTGACATTCCGCTAGCTCAAATAATTCCCAATCATAACACATATGGAGCAGGATCAAGTAGATCCAAGAAACCAATGACGCTAAAGGAAGAAGTAATGACTTATCCGGAAGAATATCCTCGGGAATATTTTAATATTCCGGCAACTCAAGATTCTTACGTTGTTCGCACTCAAAAGGAAGAATCAATGGAAGAGATGGAGGTGGAAGAAAAAGAAAAGGAGACTATCAAGAAAGATAGCAAGATTAAGAAATTAGTCATTCGCTGGAAGAAATAAAACCTTAGTAATTATAGAGAGTATAATTGTAACAAATAATATGCACTCTTGTAACTATAATAAGATAAATAAAAGATATGTTTTGAATTCTTCGAATATTGGACTTATCTTTTAAAATTTTATTGTAGTATGTCAAGAGAAGAAAGTGCAAACTCACACAATAGTCCTCCCAAGAAAACTGAAAATGAAGAAAATATTAAGAATAAAGATAAGGATAATGAAATTCCTGCCCAATATAAAGAAGAAATTCAAAAGATGATTAAGGAAGCTATAAAGGACTTTTCTACAAGTCAAAGTAAACCAAAATTTAACAAGAGGAGTCGAAGTAAATCTGTTCCTTCAAGAAAGGAAGAAACTTATGATAGCTCTACGTCTGATAATCAATTAAAGAATAAGAAAAGAAAGAAACTCAAAATCGGTGGATGTTCGTCAAAGACTTCAAGTATTATGGACCAAAGGAGTTTCACAGAAATAAAGGAGCCGTCACAACCGTGAGGTGGCTTGAGGAGATGGAAACAATAGTGATAACAAGTAAGTGTACTGATGAAGAGAAGATTCAATATTCTGCCTTAATGTTTAAAGGAGAGGCGCATGAGTGCTGGAATGCTTTGTTGATGAGCAAAGGGAGTGAAGTGATGTATAACTTAAGTTGGGAAACATTCAAAGGTCTAATATTAAATTTTTTTTGCCCAACTCATGAAATGGATAGAATTCAAACCGAGTTATGGAATCACAAGGTTGTTGGCACAAATCTCTGGGAATATAACACTAAATTCCTAGAATACTGCCGACTGGTTCCACATCTAGTAACTCCGGAATATAACAAAGTAACTCGTTACATATATGGACTACCAAGAGAAATAAGAGACATGGTACGATCCAATATGCCAGAAACAGTTGATTCGGCTATGGAATTGGCTGGATACTTATTCAACAGCATGATAAGGAATCAAGAAGAAGAAAAGATGAAAGATAAAGAGATTAAGAAACCAAAAGATTCCGAGAAGTTAGGAAAGGAAAAAATTACTTCCAAGTCAGCATGTAAGACTTGTGGAAGAAAACATACTGGAAAGTGTCGACTAGAAAATACGAACAATTGTGCATACTGCAAGAGAGCAGGACACACAATAGAAGAATGTCGTAAGAAGATAGGAGTATGTTTTACATGTGGAGAAATGGGTCACTTTAAGACTGAATGCCCGAAAAAAAAAGCTAATCAAGATTAATGAATGACAAGATCACATCAAGGAAATGTCAAGATAGACTATCTAACTTTTGTATATTAATTGTAACTCGTTTTCAAACGAGAAATTTTGTAATCAAAGAAGGGTATTTAATTCCCTAAGTATAAATGAAGTATTAGCATATAGATCGTGTTAATACACAAGAATGCTTATGTTCGTTACCTCTAAAGAACAAATAAGAGGTTCACATATTGAAAAGTTCATCTGAACTTATAACAAAGAAAATGCTGAGAAAATTATCATCTAGGAGGATGATATACCAAACGTTAGAAAATATTATCAAAAGGAATTCATTCAAGAAATACAAGGACAGGATATCATCGAAAAGAATTCGTTCAACCACCGATGGAATAATACCTAGCAAGGTTGATCAAAAAGTCAAAGAAAAAGAACTCGAAGATATTCAAGAAATACAATCGCTAAGTATAGCAAATGTGATTAAAGTCAAAGTACAAGGGTACTGTTAGAATATAGAGAACATCATCAATCAAGATCAAGGATAAACATGGATTCGATAGACTGAATCTAAGCAACAAAATTAATGGAATAGATTCGATAGACTGAATCAAAACAACAAAGTACTTAACAACGGTAAATGTTTAGAATATAAACGGTAAGGTAAATAGTTAAACACAACTGATCACTGTGTTTATCAATTTATATTTACTAATGATATTCTGAATTATTGACTGGTTACATCATTCAAGGATGTAAGTTAGCAACAAAATAAAGACCTTAGCTATTCTGTGTACAGATTATACAACAAGAACCGGATTAGATAGAATCTAATCAACAATTGAAAAGCGAGAACCATTCACACTTAAGAACAACGAATCTCGAGGACGAGATTCATTTCAAGGTGGGGAGGATGTAACATCCCCAAAATTTTGATCCAAATTTAACAACTTAGGAAAGTTGAGGGATCAAAAATAATATCAAGACAAGTCATGAGAAAATATTAAATAAGGAAATATAAGAAAAATAAGGAAAATAAAAATATTTCCTAAGATAAGTTTACTTACATGAAAGAAATTACATCCCACATTGGAAGATGTAAGAAAGTGGAAGCATTCCACTAAGGTATAAATAAGGAAATGGAATCCATCCCACATGTAAGTGGTAAAGAAATGGAAGCTCTTTATAAGGAAGAGATTTTCCATAGTAATATTCTTTTATGAATATCATGCACCAAGTGGTCCTAGCTGAGGGTGCGTAACACCCGACGCGCACGGGCTCGGGCGAGGACGAGGACGATGGCGACGGTGAAGGGCGTTGGGCGCAATCTGGCGCTTTGATGGCGCACTTTGCACTTCGCACGCTCGCATCGCCGCGAGCCGCTTTAAGAGCCGCCTTAGTATTTTTTGGATAACAAGAATTAAACCAGAAGTGACAAGCTACAAAAGATGAAGGACCAAAAGTGAAAAATAATTTCCAGGAACCCATCGCGCTACGCGATGAGTCCAAGGAGACGGCCATCGCGTACCGCGATGGGCCGTGATGACGCATCAGACACGTGTCACACTCTGGTGACACGTGGCGACAGCGCATGACACGTGGCAGAACGTGTCAGGCCACGTGGCGTGACCTCAGGAAAGGAGCCGTCGCGGTACGCGACGACGGGAGAAGTAGGACCCATCGCGTACCGCGATGGGATCCAAAATTTGCTATAAATAGGGGGGCTACGGGTTCATTCTCACACACACCCACAACCACACTCTCTCTAGAATTACACTCTCTCTACCTCGGTTTGCGTGCCGAACATCGTTTTGCGTGCCACCGACCCGACAAATATCACATCGTAATCCGTGCCAAATACCCGGTGTTTCCTCGAAGTGTGTGCCACTCAAGAAACCCGACATTCCGTGTCGAAGTACGTGCACGACCCGGCGACCGAACATTGCCTCGATTTGAATGCCAAGAAGAGTTAATCAAGAATGTCTCGATAAACGTGCATATAGAGTAGAAGTGCTGCCCATATAAACTTAGGAATATCTAACTCCAAATACCCGTGCGAGGTAAGGGGTTCTGCCTAAGTTATTATATTATTATTATAAATGGCTTAGTCTATAGTCGGAAGTATAGCCGAACCTTGATTATGATTAAGAGTTATATAACTTTTCTTAAGCAAATGTTATAGTTAAAATAGTATTTTAGTTATGATTAAGAAATATAATATTCATATAGAAAGAATATAAAGTTAATGTTTCTTCTTGAAGAAGAAACATAGTATGAAAATGATAAACAAACAAAGGGACTAAAGGTCCAAATGTTTTGAATAAATAAATGTTTTTATCAAGGTTAAAGCTATACAAAACAGACTAAAGGTCTGAAGTTAGATCGCTGATCTAGTTATTTATACAAAGGTTATTCTCGTACTATAGGCCCGAGGTAACAAAACAAGAAGAAGAAATCAGAAAACATGAATCAGTATCAGAAACTGATTATAAACAGAAAAGGTGAATACGCCCCAAACCTTTTATACTGAGTCAGAATATTTGCATAGAATTTACGAATCCTTAAAACTTTGTGTTACAATAATAAGAAACGGACACTCTGATTAAGAGTATACATGTGTCTGGATCCATTCATACATGGTGACTCGGCATTTCCCCGAGGCCATGCATATTATCAACATGCCTCTGAAGGTCTACGGGACTGTTCAGAGAAATGATATTGTGTATATAATTAATTGTACATGGTACTTAGGGTAATTTGATCCCAATTTAGTTGGGTGCCTAATGAGTAGTCACAAAGGTATTGAAAAGATATTTTTAGAGTCAGTGTTATTCACCAGCTTTGTGCTGACGTATTTTCCCACCCATGTTACAGGAAAACAAGAAAGGTTAGAACAGACAAGCAAGAAGGAATAAGAAGATTGAAGTTATAGTCATTATATGCTATCTGGTGGCTCAGATATTTTATTTGAAAATAATATAAAAGGAGTTATGTTTTATAAAGAAATGTATTTGAAATATCAAACGGGTATTTAACCCGAGTTTTTACTAAGTTTTCAATATAATAATGTTTTATTAAAGACTTCCGCTAAAATTAAACCGCAACTCTGATTTATTTACAAAACTGGTACCAACTTGTGGTCACACGCCCAGGCCCTAAGATGGGGGTGTGACAGGGACCATGTAGTAAGACATGTGTCATACTTGTAAGTACATGTGTCGAGGTGTGAGTTGCCAGACTCATGTGTGCGACAAGCGTGTTCGTCACTTGTCGGTAATGAGTTATCACCCACGTGTCGTGTGAATATGTCTTGTGTTGACAAGTGTCGAGATGACTCATCACTAAACTTGTTATAGATAAAAGAGATATGGAACAACTCAAAAGACACATAACAACCATATCAATCATGACACACACACTATGGTTATGCGATGCCACACACACATCAAACCAGAACTTGGTTGGTTCAGTTCTAACTTTCTCGATCATGATATTCGGGTGCTAGGGTAATCCTCAGTTTACTGTTTCGGATGATATACCCTGGGAAACATACAGGCTCGCGGAGGTAGCCCGGAATCTGTTTTAAGGGATCTCTGTATAACAAATATCCTCGGGCACAACTGGAACTACAGTTTGTTCAGTCTTACAACTAAGAAGGTGCAAATGGTTTCGGGCGATCAAGACGGGTTCACCAAGCAAATGACTGTATCAGTGGTGGAACTTAAGCAGTTAACTAGGAGGGACCAAAAGTATAAAAATTAAAATAAAGTTATTACACATAAAATAAACAAATATTTTTCATTAAATTAAAATCATAAATCCAATAAAATATAATTACTTCTTTAAGTTGGTTTGGTATGAGTTATCAAAACTCATATATTACCACTTTTAAGCTCAAAAATACTATTGGAAATATATATGCTATGTTTATTGAAAATATATGTGCTATATTTAAAAGTTATGAGTCCAAAAACAGGGGGCCGAGACCTCTCCTCGTGCCTTAAAAGTTCCGTCCATAGACCGTATGAGAAGACATGACTCGGAGGTGATGTTAGGGTGGGTCTCAGTCAACACGAGCTAGACGATGCAAACGCGGTTCCAGTGTGGGTTGAACTCGTCTCAAAGAATTAACTATTGGAGGACAAGTTATGGTCCTCATCAGTATGAACCAAGATCTGTATATATGTTATATTTTGTATTATTCTTGTGTAGATTTGTATACGCCTATACGGTATATGTACTACGATTTTCCAAATGTAAAAAAACACTATCTTTAATTGTTTTATTTAATATTTTTTATTATAATTGTGACCCATGTCCTAAAGTGCCCTTTTTAGTAATACTTGTCTTAAAAGAAACTATTAAAACTAAAGACTAATAGCACAATTAGCTCGCCTGGTCACAAACTGGCTTAACGTAGCATGTCCAATCTACCTCCCAAAACCTCTCTGTTTTCCCTCCTTCATCATGGGCTGTTCTCATTTCTCTTTCCTCCCCTATCACAATCAGTTCTTTCATCTCCCACATACGCTCCATGGCCATGGGCTAGTGGTTATAATCCAACAGAAATAATTAAATTTCTTGTTTTGTTATAAATGGTTGATCAATCCAGTATGTTATTATTAGTTGTATTCAGGTTGAGTTATATAAACGGGTCGAATCTATCAGTTTTACAATGTAACTAAACATAACAAATTCATATTTTTTAAGTCTATGCTAAGAGCAGCCCGGTCCATGCTAGCTGCAGCCCGGCCCATCCAAACCAAATTAAAAAGGAGATTGAAATTTAAAAAGCCTTTTTGTACGCTAAATGTATAT
Organism: Bidens hawaiensis; assembly: GCF_021521415.1. Taxonomy (NCBI): domain Eukaryota; kingdom Viridiplantae; phylum Streptophyta; class Magnoliopsida; order Asterales; family Asteraceae; genus Bidens; species Bidens hawaiensis. The sequence goes on along the minus strand of NW_027493274.1, from coordinate 421,429 downwards.
TAATATTACAATTGCACCTTAACACAAACCGAGCTACATCTGGATAATGGGTAGCGAGCAACAAGCTGCACCGCTACCCCCTTTTGAATCGCAAAGCATATTCTACTAAATATAAATCCTTGGTTCCTCGGGCTCTGCGAGTCACTGTGGACCACCTTCTGCACTCGCTCCAAGAAGCGAACCGCCTCGGGAGCTAGGGATCCAAAAGTGTCGAAGGCAAATGGAATGAACACGTGCTGATTCTCCAAACACGCTAAAGTAAAAGGAGAATAACCAACTAAATACATCAATTATTTAAAGTTCTTATCGTTTAGTTTTTAAAATTTGTTTTTGAGTTATGTTAGGATTTGTCTTTTTTTTTCTCTATTTAATGTTTTGTGATTTTGCATAATGAACAAGAGAAATTTATCAGTCATTCTTCTTTATCTTGTGTTCTTAAGAGATTATCGATTCTCTCAAATAAACCGTATCATGCTTTCATTAATCCTTAGCCTAGATGGCTTTGGAAGAACTCTTGTTGAAACATCCACAATTACCATCCTATTATTACTTGTCTTGTTTACCCATTTACAACTTGTCATCCCATTTTTACACGTCAAAATGCTTAGATAAGCGAGTTACACAAGCCATGTCATGTTTGTTTGGTGATTTTTAGGATCATTAAAACAAATCATATTAGTAAATTGAGATTTACTTAAGGCCGAAGAAAAATTCGAATACACAAGTCTACAAGTTAGCAAATGTCGGTGTATACTTGTTTGAGAATAAACTTCTTTATTGGCACCTAGAACGTTCGAGGTTCAATGGACAGTGCCCCTTGCAAGATCCAATTAGAAGCGGTCCTCGTAGGGTCCAACGGAAAGAGCCGCTCGAGGGGCCGGGGTGTTGAGTCCCTTGGTGAACTGAAAATAGATTACCATAGTTGAGAGTCTCTAGAACGTAATTGCCTCTTAGTTGAGTACCATAAGTAGAAACTGAACCATGAGCATTAATTGTATGATAAAAATGACAGTGTGATTAGTAGCAATAGAATCAGCATCACTTGTGCAATCACCGGTAAACGAGTTATCAATAACTAATTCATTGTTGGCGAAGCAAATCATCAATAGTAATCAGTCTCCAGAATTAACCGCGAAATGTTTTAAAGCCAATTGATAATTCTTTCGAAAACGTTACATTGTTTGAAGTTAAGTTGTGATAGTTTACTACCTATAAAATTAAAAGGGCGTTGATCTATTTTGAAGTACAATTTCACAACATAAACATACATACACATTCTTATTTTTTATAAATAACTCAATTAAGATTTTGCATGTCTATCAAATTAACCTCACACTGACATTAAATGCATAATTCAAATATATCATCCAATGCCTTACATAATACACTGGTTATATGATTTTTATTTTTAACCATATTCCAAGTATGCTTGATGTTTTTATTAGGGGTGTGAAAGTAACCAAAACAATCAATCTGAAACTGAAAAAATTGAAAAATCCAAACCGAAATAAAAATCGACGGGTTTGTTGGGCGTTATTTCGCTATATTTTAAAGGCTTATGTATTAGATAATTCGTTAATGTAGTTTTACGTTTTATTATAGACTTCGTTTAGCTATTGTATGGACCCAAAGTCATTTTGGGTGTAATAAGCTCAATGAGCAAGCCCGTTTGAACCCAACTTGATGAAACCCTAAAAGGCAAAGTGCTCCCTATAAAAAAGACACTATTCACTTCATGGTCTCTTTGAACACTAAAAAAAATTTCAATCTCCTTTTCTTCATATTTATCTTTCTATGTCTAAACTCACATTTCTCTCCTCTTCTCTTAAGAAAACCAATTTTTAACCTAAAGTTATCACCATCCACGTTTCAAGTTTGCATAACCATATCATTTACATCTTAAAGTCATCATCATCTCACAACCCTCGTCTCTTTCATGTTGTTCCAAAACCGAACCAGACCAGATCGGGTTTACGTATCATATGATGTTGGTTGAAATATCTGAGTTAAGGGTTTTGTATCCTACATCTTAATAAGTGCTTCATCTCTGTTTAATTTAACTTGGTTGAGGTTTGGGTGTTCGTTCAAGATCTAAGGTTCTTTAACAAAAAATGTGAAAACCTAGATCTTGAAATTTTGAATTGGTGTTTGATAAAATTAATAGAGGGGTATGGTTGTCGACAACACGGAGAACTTTGATCTGACAGGAATTGATTGTTGGTCATGTTTGGCGGAAATTATTTTTTTTTGGGAAAATGGTGGTCGCAGTTCACAAAAGATTCAGATTGCAAGAACTTGAATCGTCTTGCATCTATTAGTTCATTAAAGGTTGTTTAAGACAACTATTTCACGTCACTACGCAAAGAAGAAGCGAAGTACTTGATAAAGGGCTTATGATAGGACGACCATTAAGTTTCATGGCATGGAAGCTGACCTAAACTTTAACCTCGAAGACTCAAGATAATCTTAAACGGATAAACAAATTAACACAAGAAGAGTTAGTGCATATACTAAGGAGACAAAGTACAAGATTTTCAAGAAGAAGTTCAAAATTCGAAGGAGTTGCTTTTCATAAAAACGGTGGATAGGAAGCTAAAACGGAATAACGTTTAGGCGAAGGAAAAAGACATGTGTATCGTGGTATGTTTGATACAAAAGTTGAAGCAGCCAGGGCATATGATAAATCTGTTATTGAATGTAATGGAGAAACTGGTGATACAGATTTTGATCCAAGTATATATGAGAATGAGCTCAATTCAACTAGATGTTCAAGTAATAAAAGTGTTTCTTCAAATCATAATCTTGATTTGAGCTTAGGTGGCTCGACACATGGTTAATGAAGAACAAATTGGCATATGATGAAGAAGATTAATTACTATGCTTTTGAAATGTTTAGACGTAAATCATGTTTATGTTTTGTAATGACCTGGATGGTTTATGGCTTCGAATGGTTTTGTATTATATGAATGTTTCCGCAAAAGTTTTAATTACAAATAAAGTTCAGAGATCTAAAGTGCATTTTTTTAAAACATGGGTTATTTTTGAAAATGTCGAATCCAATGAAAAAACCAAAACCAAAATACAAAAACAAACATACCCAGTAAAAAATCCTGTCAATTGCAAAACTATTTGCCACGTTTGGGGAGAGTGGGATGTAGGCAAACCGTACCCCTATCCCAAAGAATAAAGAGGTTGCTTTCAAAGAGACACCCAGATTCAAAACCATATGTATGAAACCAAAAAACAAAACACAAGTTCAACGCTAGACCTTTAGGTAGCAGCCGAAGGTTAGATAAATGCAATAAATACGTAGGTAATATTAAAAATAATAATAACAATAAATAACTAGTTTGAGGTCCGTGTACTACACGAGTAATTCTTGAAAATACAATATTTAATAAATAATCAGTATACAAGAAACAATAAACCCGTTAAACACTATTAATACATTCGTTGTACAATAGTTTTTAAAACAACTTAAAAAAAAGATAATTATAAATATCAAATGTTTGAGAAAAAAATAAGAAGTAAATATTAAATTAACAAATTTTGAAGCATAAATTTTAATAATAGTAACTATTATTTTATTATTATAAATTTGTTAAAAGGGGTGAGGTTTAATGTAGAAATGACAAGTGACAAAACTTGTATCATTTTATTAGAGAGTATAGATAATAAGTAGATAGATAAGAACAGTGTCATTTCCAATGTGATGTAGTGATAGGAATCTTGAGTTTCTCAATGAAGACTCAAGTTCCATCCCCACTTACAACACTTTGGAAGGGATATGAGTGGCTCAATGAAGAAAAACTGTGATATTTGTGATTTCCAATTCGATCATGAGTGCGTCCGGGTTTTATCACCAGTAGGCCTTCTGGTGGATTTCCCCCGAAACTGGAGATAACTTAGAGGCGCTTAAGGGCTCCTTACGGCTGGGTTGGGCCAGCTGACGGTGACATTTTGTCATTGGATCACCCCGTGTGAATTACCTAGACATTCTATGTTTGTTGGTCGTTCAAAATAAAAAAAATAGATAAGAATAGTGGTAATAGTAATTAAAAATAAAATATAAAATAATAACTTTGAATTAAAATATTACATTAATTTCGTATTAATAATTTCGTTAATTACTTATCCTTTTTTTGGAATAAAATTAGTAAGCTTAAATAAGAAAATCGAAACCAAAACTGAAAAATCCAAAAACCGAAGTTTAATTTCAGTTTTTGTTTGGGTTTTAAACACACCCTTAGTTATTATCACAAATAAAAATATAGATAAGATTGAATCATTGATAATCTCATCTCATCCATAAATCAATGTGTTTAAATCTCACACGTAAAGTAAACTGGACTAGCCAGCCCGGCCCGGCCCGGCCCATGTAGAAATAGCTATCCATCCTCAATCAGTAATAAGTAGGTTACTAGTCATCCTCCGATCATTTAGTTGCTACTACTGAACAAGTCATTCATTCATCCATCCTACTTTCTATTTCAAATTTCGATCGGCTGTTAGGTACACGTGTTCATTCGGATTCAACAACGATGTCTGCCGTACAACCTATTCCGGCCGACACGTACAAGGTAGGGTTCATCGGAGCCGGTAAAATGGCCGAGAGCATAGCCAAAGGTGTCGTCAAATCTGGTGTTCTTCCCGCTTCTCGTATTTACACTGCTCATAAGGGTGCTCGTCGTGCCGCTTTTGAGTCCATTGGTGTGGATGTTAAAGAACACAACGATCAGGTTTGTTTTTTTCGTAACTGTGATATTCATATAATAATGTGCATGTTAATTAGGAACATATGGTTGATTAGATTAAAATGGGTAGGGGTCATTGATTAACTTAATATTGGAACTTAGTGATGAGAAAAAATTTAGAAATCGACTTTTATTTAATTTGCTGGAATTCAATTGATTCAAGGCGGCTGACTGGGGAGTTGGTGTTTCGGAGTGTACTTGGAAATGGTAAATATAAAGCAAATTAATTTTTGAAGATTATATATATGTCAAATATCATAAGTTTATTAATATTTATAACAAAATAAGTGAATATCAATATAAATAAAAGAAATTCATTTTTAAATACTAAATTATTATAAAAATTGCTAATCATTAATTAAAAAAAATGATATTTTTTCTTTAATATTACATAAATACGAATTATGTTTTGATTTTATAAGTCAAAATCGGCCCAAGTTGACCGACTAGATGTGATTCGGGCCGAAGTTGACCAACTTTGATCGATTCTTAGTAACTAGGCGGAGTTAAAGAAACTCGCATCGGCGCCTTACACTGAAGCGAGTACTCGGGTTTTTTTTTTTTTTTGTTATGGTATCGTAACGAACGTTACGGAAACCAACCGAATTCGCGAAGACTCATCGCATTAGTTTCGATACTGTAACGAACGTGGCGGAAACTAACTGAATTTGCATAAACTCACCACCTAAACGGCCTTGTATACCTACTTTTACAACATTGCCTTAAAGGATGAAAAAAAGTTTCGCATGTTCATATTTCATTAAAGGATATAAAGGATACACTTAGTGATTTTACAATTTGTGAATATTTACATAGCCCTTATTGATTTGGTTGACAAATTCTTGAAAGTTACATAGCCGTTATTGATCTGTAGTCAGTAAGTTGCAACTTTTGTGATATATGAGATTCACCTTTAACGAATAGTTCAAGATCTCTAGCTAGTGAAACTTATGGAGTTTGAGTTTGAGTTTGAGTTCAAGTATAAATATGATCTGAAAACATGTGATGTCTGGCGAGTCTAGTTTATAAGAACTTGAATTGAACTTTTTTATCAGGCTTTTAAAGCTCTATGTATGTGTAATTGTGTACAAATTTTTGTGTAATTGTGTACAAATTTTTGAGTTTTTATTGATTCAGTGTTTGTACATCCTTTTCAGGTTGTTGAAAGCTGTGATGTGGTGATTTTCTCTGTCAAGCCACAAGTTGGTATTTCCCTTATTTTTACGCCTTTAAAAAAAATAAAATTTGTTTTGTTATATAGCAATTCTAGTGCTAAATAATATTGCATATAGACATATAGTCAAGTACCTCATAGATGCCAAGTGCTTAATTTGTTGATACTTATGTTGCAGTGAAAGATGCTATTTCGCAGCTGAAACCACTTCTATCTAAGAAAAAGCTTTTGGTCTCAGTAGCTGCTGGTATCAAATTGAAAGACCTTCAGGTTCGATTACTGTTTTTGTTCTTGTGATTTCACCGTTATTGAAGTTAGGATCAAATATTTGCTTATTTTATGATGACATATCCTATTTTGTATTATGCAGGAGTGGGCTGGACATGATCGCTTCATCAGGGTAATGCCAAATACCCCTGCTGCTGTAGGTGAAGGAGCATCTGGTATGAGTTTTTTTTATCTTTATATACAGTTTTTTAGCTTTTTTTTTTGTCTAAAACATAGTTTGCTTTGCAGTTATGAGTTTGGGAGCAGGTGCAACCCAAGAAGATGGTGAAATAATAGCCAACTTATTTGGAGCAGTTGGTAAGATTTGGAAAGCCGATGAGAAACAGTTTGATGCCGTCACCGGCTTGAGGTACGTTTTTAACTTCTATAACACCTAAAGTATAATCTGATTATTTAACCTGAGTTTATAATAATTACAGTGGGAGTGGTCCAGCATATATATTTTTGGTAATTGAAGCTTTGGCTGATGGAGCTGTAGCTGCAGGTTTACCAAGGGAACTTGCACTTGGTTTGGCCTCTCAAACTGTATGTTTTTTGTCACACATTTTGTTCATTTAAAAAAAAAATAAAAGCAAAACAGTGAATGATTGCGAAAGGTTTGGTTGTTTTAGGTTCTGGGAGCAGCATCTATGGCTAGTCAGACAGGGAAGCATCCAGGTCAGCTTAAAGATGATGTTACTTCACCAGGCGGAACCACCATAGCTGGAGTTCATGAGCTGGAGAAGTCGGGTTTTCGTGGGATATTAATGAATGCGGTTGTGGCTGCTGCAAAACGCAGCCGTGAGCTTTCTCAGAATTAGTTTTTTTATACATTTTTTTACGTACATTAAACGGTTTGAGAATATCAGTGTATTTGTAGTAGTTGAATTATGCTGTTTCAGACAATAAGGAGCGGTTATCTTTAGTTTTTGTGTACTGTTTCCAAGTGGTACAAATTTAACGTTACATGACAATAAAAAAAATAACATTGATCTGTACAATTCTGTATCTAAAATGGGGGCATAGAGCTCAAGCTTATCTCACAGCCTGACCACCCGTAGAGACACAAGAAATTTAGCGCAATTCGTTTCTGCAAATTATAGTTCTTAATTGCTGGTGCAGCTAACTATGCTGATGAATTTGACCAGCGCTTCGTTCAGATCACAAGCATAACAAATGCTGCAATAAAATAGAAATAATATATGAGAGAAATAGCTAATAATACAGTAGCCATTTTAATTTTTTCTATTAGACAAATGGAGCATAGATATAGAATTCAGTGATCAAACCATTTAGCAACATATGTCAGTATTAGTCATTTTTAAGGGTTATAACCTATAAGAGAAATGAAAGAATATGAACTACATTTTATGCACAGGAAACCTCCTGCTCCTATGAACCGTAGATCATGACATGAGAGAAATGAACTAGGATTCAAAATTTTCATCACAGTGTACTATACGACATAATTAATCTCATCTGCCTATATGACTGCTACTTATTATCCTAAATCCAACAAAGATTTGGTGTTCGCAAGCGAGTTCCAAAAACATATTTACTTCTTATTAGTTATTACCCTAAATTCATCAATGTTTATCAACTGTTCGGCACTATCCATATTTATGATCATAACACTTCATTTATATTTAAGGAAAGCAAACTTACCAAACAAGAATATTAGAGCAAGCACCCAAAATATCATTTGAATAGGACGATTATACTGCACGTAATACTGCGATCTTTGAAGCTGTCTTTGTATAGCACCATACCACCCACAAAGCTGCTTCTGGTAACAATCATCGTCACTCTCAAGACAACTCTTGTTCCTTTCATAACAACCCTGTCAACAAAAACAAAACATTATTCGTATAAATGCAACATTTTAAACAAATAAATAACACAACTGCATTTCATATTTGAATTAAAGACGTACTGTGCTCACAGGCTGAGTCTCGGGCAATTTATGATCAACCACCTTCAATTTCCTGTAACCGTTCTTTGGCCACTGTAACTTTGACGCAAACTCCAACGTATTCAAAAACCCTGAAAAATTCGGCGTCTTCCGAGGGGGCAGTTCCGTCTTTTCACCAACCGAAACATCATCAGCAACCTCAATGTTCCAAGCACCAATATCAGCACCAGCACTTGCCGTCCTTCTATGCTTAGAAACCTTGTTCTCACACTTTAACCTTTCAACAACATCTCCCGCAGATTCTCCCGAAAGAAACAATGCAAGTTCTCTGCTTTCTCCCTCATCTAACCGCACCCACGGCCGAGGCGACTTTTGTGTCGTTACCGTCTCGTTTAAACACTTTTCAACCTTCGAAATTTGGCTCTCCATCGCCGGTGTCGCGTTTTCGTATCGTTACAAGATAACTTACTATAACTATGATTAACCGCCTTTTCAAACTCTTCCAACTGCAAACATTTATTAACAATTAACAATTAACAAATTAAACAACTAAAACCATCACAAACTTATTATTATACATATCGAACCAGTTACCTGCCATTTAGCCGTGCCGAGGGCGGTGCGTAAATCCCTTCGAAGCTCTTCTGTTTTCCAGACAGATGGTTCTTTCAATGCGTGAATCAATGTTCTATACGTTGATTCCATCCTTGAATCAGACAATTAAATGGGTTCACCGTTTCAGTAACTATTAATCAAACACAGATCTGGTAAAACTGTAAAAGTAAACCCAAAATGAGATACCTGTCGGCTGATTCCTGAACTTCTTCGGCTGCCGGAAAGAATGGATCTTTCTCCCACTGTTCAAAATGAGACGCCATAATAATAATAATAATAATAATAAAGAAACCCTAGCTGAGAATGAATGAATGAATGGGTTATATTGGAATAGATCACTAGACAAAATATTGTAACTGAATAGATCGTGTGCCGTGTGTTTATGGAAATATTAATATTAAGGTGGTTAGTTTTTTTATTTTTTAGGCAATGAATTGAAGATAAAGAAGAAAGAAGAAGAATTGGGAAAGTGGTAGTTTTTATTTATGAAGGTACCGGTGGTGGTGGTGTGAGGGTCCACCGGGTTTCCGGGGAGGTTACCGAGTCGTTGTCGTCGTGAGGTGCTCGGTCAAACCGAGTAACTCGAGAGATAAGAATAATAATAACAAAATAAATGCGGTCCAAATTGTTGAATTATTATTAGGGTAGTATGAGACTGAAATACGTTGACTGTAATAATATACTAATCCTAATATTGTATATTTTTAACCATTAAAGAATTAGAGTTTTAAGACGTAATTTCAATCATTCACTACTGGTTTGACACTTTATAGATTCGAGCTTAGAATTAGAACCTATCAGAAGAGAACCCTTAAAGGAAAACTAGCTGACCGTCAAAGACATAATGACTTAAATTCGATAAGACAGGGAAATATTAAATATACTATAACCGAATGCAAGTATCATTCATATACTGAACAAAATGATTCAATTACAATAGAGAGTTGGGTAAACGAGCAACAAGTTGCGCCGCCGCCCCATTTAGAATGACAAAACCGATCATACTGAAAACAAAGTTATTGTTCTTTGGCGTCGATAAGTTATAATGCAAGAGCCGCTGAACTTTTTTTAGAAACGTAATAGCTTCGGGGACAAGAGACCCAAAGATACCAGCAATGCACTGGTTTAAAGGTTTTCCGATAACGTAACCGGCGCTGACGTGAGTTTTCCTTTGCAAATCTAGTTCGAGTTGCGCGGGTCTCTTAACTTGTTGGCAATAAAAGGGCAATTTCAAAATTGAAGTGTTTTTTAAAGTTAAAACTTGAGTATGAGTTCTGGCTCCCACAGACGTGGTGAATCTCATCTTCCTCGATGTCAGTTACCTTCTAATCCGCCATGGGTTCTGGCTCCCAATCCCAACCGCTAGTGGTAATAATATTATATTACTTCACCATCATTCTAAACTAATTGTCGTCGTCAATTATAATCGATTTAAATTATCAATAGCCACTGTTTAAGATTGAATTATTAAAGTTGAGTTGTGCAATTACAAAGAAAAATGGATTCTGACAATTCAAAATCATCTTATTTAATTAATATTGAAAAAGGTACAAACCCCAATTAGACCCTTAAATCTGTTTGCATCTTGTGTTTAACATGATAACATCTTTAGGTACTGATATAGATGTGCACTATAGATAGATACAATATTTTATATTATTGTTGTTTTCTTATCTCCCAAATAATTGATGAATAAAGTGTTGATGAGGATCACTTTGTTGCAAAGCCCATTTTAGTGGAACCATTATGTCACTGATATAATAAACAAGTATTGTCCATTATCATATATAAATCTTATTTGATTTAATCTTCTTTACTTGTATACCAAGAAGATAATGCTACAGATTAGTGCAATGACAGTAAATAATTTACATATTCTTTACAGTAATCACACCCAACTAAAAGCTATAGGACTACTTACAACATATTTCCCACCCGACCATACCAAACGACCGAAACCAGTAGTCCCCGATTCCATAGAACTAGCAGTAAACGTCACCGTGTACACCTTTTTCTCGTTTTCCTCAGTAAACGTTAGCTCTGCTGGCTCAACTTTGATCTTCACCGCCCGTGTATCTGACCATATCCAAACCTTGTAAGTTCCAGCCGGGCCCACATTTGTCAAAGTTCTTGTGTACTTGACAGTATTAACTGCTGCACTGCTTCCGCCGCCTTCCCCTGAAGCCGTCATCAAAGGAACTGAAAATGACGGGTAGTTAAGATCTTGTACTCTATATTTCTTTCCTGTTGTACACGTGGCACTTCCACCCGCAAACATTTTAATAGCGTTCGAACTGTAGTTTAATGCACAAAGGAAGTTTAGGTAATCGTCGGGGGTGGCATCATATACAAGACCCGGATCAAGGGCGGAAACGGGGTCCACGTGTCCTGCACCGTGGTCAAACGGTGTTGACCGCATCCCGGTTGCAACATCCTTCAACGGTTCACCGGTTTTGTACGTGCTATATGCTGTGGTCATAAGTGCTGACTTTATAGCTGCAGGGCTCCATTCTGGGTGAGCTTCTTTGAGTAGTGCAGCTAGCCCGGTTACGTGGGGGCAGGACATTGACGTTCCTGACACGATGTTAAACTCTACGCGCCGTGTGTCTTCGGTTAACCCCGTGGGACCGATTTTTTCGGTCCAACCAGCTAAGATATTCACTCCTGGTGCTATGAAATCGGGTTTGAGTATTTCTGGTGTGACTGGGTTCGGACCTCGGGAACTGAATGCTGCAACTACCGGTGACGGTTGGATGCCTAATTGAGTTTCTCCGGATGTAATCGTGGCCGTTGGATTAGGATCCAAGACGATGTATTTTATTATTTCATTACCAGCTCTTTGACCTACGGTACTGCTCGGTATGAGATGGGTGTCAGCTACCAGCTCTTCACCGTATGTATCGGTGTTGGCTAATATCATCCCGACACCACCAGCCGCCTTCACCACCATCCCTTTTTGCACCCGGGAATTCAACCCGCGTTCACACATCACAATTTTCCCAGTAACACGTCCTCGTGGCAACGAGCCCGGTACACATAGACGGCCTGTTGTCGTGTTACTAACATTACCAGCAAACACGAGTGGAATCATTGAATCGGGTAACGGTTTTCCACTGTAAAGTGACACACCAGATAACTTCTTCCCGTTCCCAAGTGTAACATAAGCCGGGAAATCACGGTCCAGAGTTCCCGCTCCTACTGTAGCGATCCACGGGGCAACATTTGACAGGCTTTGAGGTGTGGGCCCGCTGTTACCAGCAGAGCATGACACGAATATCCCGTGTGATACCGCTTTAAATGCTCCGTAAGCCACAACATCATTCGGATAATCAGAAACCGAACCACCTATCGAGAGTGATAATACATTCACACCATCTATAATTGCCTTCTCCATTGCAGCTAATATGTCACTACCAAAACACCCTCCAAGCCAGCACGCTTTATAAACGGCCAGCCTGGCACGTGGGGCCATCCCTCGCGCCTTCCCTTTTGCAAACCCGAAAAGACTTGCCCCAGTGACCGCAGACCCCGCTGCTGTAGTGGAAGTATGTGTCCCGTGTCCATCATCATCCCTCGGTGAATTCGACTCGTTACTTTCATCAATTGGCCCGTAAGCGGCTTCATATGCGTTTGAAAAAGACCGTGCACCGATTAACTTCTTATTACAGCTCGTCACGTTAAACCCCGTCCCACTCTCGCACTCGCCTTTCCACGAAACTGGAACCGCTCCAAAACCCGTATCGTCTAAGCTCTTACTTCCGGGCCACACACCCGTGTCCACAACTCCAACGATGATATCACCACCCGATCCCGAGCCAGAAAGCATGATGTCATTTCTTTCTAGCCCGAGAAACTCGGGTGACCGAGTTGTATGAAGCTCGTATATCACCTCTTCTTGAACCGAAATAATCCCGGGCTGTTTTTCAAGTAAACTCGCTTCCTCAACTGTCAGCCGTGTGGAAAACCCGTGCATAACGTTGTCGTAAGTATACAACATACGTGTGGACTTGGATACTGATCTCATGGACGTTTCGTACCATTCCACGTGGTCAGGAAACACGGATGGTTTAACAGTTTTGTCCATGTGAACTATATATGTTTTGTGGCGGCTAGCCGCCACATAACAGTAGCAAACCGCCAAGGTTACCGCCATCAGGACCATATTATTTGGCTTCATGTTCTCAAAGTGTTTTGGGTGTTTTTGAAACTAGTGGTGAACATAAGAGATTAAGACTGGATGATTGTGATTATGAAATGATAATGGTATTAGCTGTTGTTAAGTGCTAATATATATATTGTGGGGTAATAAATAATAATAATGCAATATAAGTTGTTATTATCATGGATTTGAAGTGAGTGGGCCAAGTGACTGGACTCTTAATTAATGGTGTGTGCTAAAAAGTCATCAAAAAGGAATCTAACTCTTCATATGTGGTTAGTATTAGAGTGATGGCAACCCAATGAAATTTAAAAAAAAATTGTTTTAGTGTGCAATTAAATTTGATGAAAACAACGTAAGTGGTTTACAACGTTTTAGTTCGATTTCATTGGGTGTCAGTGATAAATATACTGCTTGTGTTTTTTGTTTTCAAATACTAAGATTGTTTATATGTTGTAACGAGTAATTAATTGTATATAACTATAAGACATGTCACTTGTTTGTTTTACGATGTTTATGCTAAGTGTTTATGCTAAGTTGGTGACGTTTGATTTGAACTTTTAGGACAATTTAGGAATTTGTAGGATGCAATCTTAATGTTTACATGTGAAAATGTTAATTAGCAGTGAATCGAGAAATCTAATGGTGAAACGAGTGACGAGTCACTTGAGAAAGTTGGTGTTTGAGATTAATGCAAAAGAAAAAGAAAGATGAGCTAGAGATATAGATTATAGAGATGATTAAAGAGTGTCTATTAGTTGTTTCCTTGTTAGTTGAGTAGAATTAGGTTAGAGGTTATCTTTCTAAGAAGGACCATATCCGTTAGGTTTTATTCTTTTTCATAGAACGCCATGGCTTCCTTTCTCTTTCATCTACATCATTCCCTCTCTTCTTTAAAATGTTTCGTTGTGGATGCTTTGAGTGATTTTGGGGACATTGCACCCAACGGATCCATGCGCACTTTGAAACACTCTACGCATCTCAAGTACAAAAAGGTAAATTATATATAAACAATTTTCTTTATCATGTGACATGTTAGTCTTTTTACTTTACAACCATAGCATAGTTAAATCATTTTGACCTTTTTTGCTATATGAGCTCATATGTTCGACCCGGAGGACAACCAAAATCCATTTAAGCTAAACACAAACCCATGTTAATCGTATTAGGTCAGGGCCGGCCTTTAGGGAGGGCAGGGTGGTTGACGCCCCCGACCCGACATCCCGTTAGGCCTAATTTTTTTTTTTTGAAATATATATATATATATATATATATATATATATGTATTTTTATGAAAAACATGATGCATATATAGTGTTTAAATTCAATTACATAACTAGTTTGGCTTAGTGGCAAATGTGTATCACTCTCAACCAAAAGGTTGTGGGTTATAGTCTCATTTGGAACATGTTTAAGTCTATTTTTATATAAAAGATTTTTACACAGCCCAAATCATAATCATGTATGTCAATTTAAAAATTAAATTGTTTAAAACCAACAAAATACTCATTTTACTTGAGGTTCAAACTATTTTTCGTCTTCGGCCCAAAAATATTTTTAGCTTCTCGGAGCCGGGCCTGTATTAGGTTTATGTTAAATCACATATTGAAACTCTAATGCGGTGTGTAAACATCTAAGATAAGATTGAAGTAACAAGTCTTGGGTTATAAACTTATAAATTTTTTTCCCGAGTTAAGTGCCATTTTAGTACCTGTGGTTCGGTCAACTACGCAACTTTAGTACCTAATCTTTATTTTGTGCTACCTCAGTTTCAAAAACTTGCATTTTTAGTACTTTTTTTCTAACTCCGTCTATTTTTTTCCGTTAAATCAGAGATAATTTGGTAACTTCGTTATTTTCTTTGTTTTTTTCTTTTCTTTTAAACTCTTATATCTTGTAAACCTTAAATCCCCAAATTATAACATCAAAATCCGAATCCTAAATCCCCAAATATCGTAAAAATTCAAACCGTATGATGATATGGAGAACGGGTTTGAGGATTTAGGATTCGGATTTTGATGTTATAATTTGGGGATTTAAGGTTTACAAGATATAAGAGTTTAAAAGAAAAGAAAATAACAAAGAAAATAACGAAGTTACCAAATTATCTCTGACTTAACGGAAAAAATAGACGGAGTTAGAAAAAAAGTACTAAAAATGCAAGTTTTCTGAAACTGAGGTAGCTATTTGCACAAAATAAAGATTAGGTACTAAAGTTGCGTAGTTGACAAAACCACATATACTAAAATAACACTTAACTCTTTTTTTCCCATTAGGTGGAGATGACTTTCTTTCTTTTTAGGAATTCTTTTTCATCTTGTTTCCATATTTTAAGCTAAAGTTAGGCAATAATTCAAATATTTTGTTATGGTTATAATCCCATGGTGCTTCCTCAAAAAGACGTCGATTCCTCGTCGTAACCCCTTTTCATTCAATTATTAGAGAGAGAAACAAATATATATACCTAAATTGTATTATCATATTCGGAGTATGTCATCTACGTCCGTAACTCACAAATATATCCAAACAAAATTCTGTTCGACGAGACTCGTATACATGCACGATTAATACATAAAATAGTTTGTGGAAACTCGCACGACTCTTTTCTACTTAAATTGTACGAGCGTTTTACATCAAAAATTAAAAGGCTGAACAGAAATAGTCGTCATACTCGTAGTTTCTTTAATAGAGATTTATGTTATTTTTAATGTAGATTGATAGCTTTAGAGTAATGATATGCAAAATCAAAGTTTATAGCTTTCAGATTAATACTCTTTTCATGTTTTGGCTCATGTGTTAAACACGTTTTTGGGTTTGTTATGTAGACCAACTAACTGGTAAAACATCTCATTTTTACCATGATTTTCATGTCACATAACAACAACGTTATTGTCGCTCTAAGGCATAACCCTTATTAATATAAGTATATAACTTATATTAATTTGTATTTATCATAACTTAGATGTTTTATTTAACCCACCACATGAATGTTTTTTTTCTCTTTCCAGGTGTAAATGAGATTGAGTATTATAATTTTTAAATCCTTGATTTCTATAGTTCTTTTAATGTTTTTCAATAATTGAATGTATATGGTGGCAGCCATTAGTTGTATATTAAAGTTTGATTCGAAATTAGTTTGGAGTCTGAATGTGATGTATGAGGAGAGTATTAATAATTAATAAACGGTAGAGCACACAAATTCTGTCATTCTTTTAATTTTTTTGTTTGATTCTTTCTTTACACATCAACATCCATAATCACGTTATCAATTCCTTCGAGGTCAATTCTTCGTCACAACATGTCTGCCTTCCCAAAATATGAACAAATAAATAAAAAATACTTGTTAGCGTGTCCGACTCCGGGTCGGGGCTCTAGTTAAGATAATAGCAAGCTAGGATATTGACCCGTGTTACACATGGGTTGAAAATATTTCAAACGCTATATATATGTAGATATTATAAGAATTCCTTACCTTGTTGTCTGCAAAACCACAAGATGTTGGAAAAATATGTATAATAGTGGAATGAGAAATTGTTATACTAATCACTAAATTGCTAAAATAATAGTCTTATTAAAAAAAGGAATACAAATTCAGTTATAAATAATTAATTGTTGTCAAAATCGGGTTTTAAATCATTTGAAAGGAAATGGTTGGTTATGATTATAGAAACATTAATTAGTGAGGTTATAATTTTAGAAAACATTAATTAGTGAATTATGTGGCTATTCTATAGATGAAAACCGAATAATTTAGAAGTTTATGTGAACATGCTAGTTGAAGGTCATCTGAATATCTTATATAGATTTAATAGTTATAGTATAATATAGTATGATGAATTTTGTAGAAGAAAGTCATACACCTATGACCTATGTACTAAAATAATTATATGTCACCCCAAAGTTTGATATTTTGTTTACACCATATTCTGTTAAAAAAAATTATCAATCACTGCTTATCTTTTCTACTTCGTAATATAGAGCACCGAACAATAAATAAATTTGTGTTTGTGATCAATGTTTTTTTAAAGAAAAAATGAGTAAAAGCTAATGATATATAATGTGCTTTGTAGTTTCCATAGCATGTTGATCTTAATAAAAAAGATAAACTCGGTGCATGAGGCTCTTGTATGCATAGACTTTGAGTGGAGTCATTTGGATTTGATGTACATATCTTTACCGTGCATTTTTGTAAGTGGCGTAACGATGCCAACTAGTGTTTCAAATCTTTAAGGGCAATTCATAATATTAATTTCTTAGTTTCACCTGTTAAAAGGTTGTATGTGTTTATTTATGTTATTAGATGAACCCATTATGTCACATCCCCATTCTAGGCCTAGGTGTGTGAACTATAGTTGGTACCATGTTTATAAATAAATAAGAGTAGCGGGTTAATGCGGAAGTCTTTATAAAAACATAAGGATCATATTTATAAATATTTACATTACAAAATGCGAGACGAAAGTCTCGTTTTAAGTTTACTTGTTTATATGTTTTACAAAACCACCATATTTTATATATACACAAAATTATCCGAGCCATCGAATTCTTGAGCTTCTTCGTCTTTCAAGCTCTATTCCTGATTACCTGCAAAATGTTAATAAAATACGTCAGCAACGAATGCTGGTGAATATGCTGACGCTAAAAATATTTTCTTTACTTAATCACCCCTCGAGACCCCCTAAGTCTCGGCCCATCTTGGCTTAGGAATAATCAAGTTAAAACAATCATCATAAACTCGAGTCTCTGCACTAGGTCACCTCAGCGAAACACCGCAGCGTTTATGACATAACTTAGGTACCATAAATATACACATGGCCATTCCTCACTCGGACATAACTTAGGTCCGGCCCATCGTGGCTGGAGGTCGTGACCAAGCGTGGTGCGATGTGCCCACTGCATTCCACATATGTAAGGATCCAGACAAACGTATACCATAGCCTGAGGGCTGGCTTATACTCTTATTTATAATGTTTTTAGAGACACGTAGCCTCATGTAAAGTTTTACACATAACACATTGTTTGTTTGAAAACAAGTTGTAAAAATGGGGCGTATTCACCTTTCAATGTGATCGGCTTCCAACACCGTCCGTATGTCTTTCCTTCGCTATCTCGCACCTATAGTACGAGTATAACATTCATTAGTCGGATACACGATCCCGCTTAAGACCTTTAGTCTTATCATCTCGATGAACCTTTAGTTCATTATTTCTTTTACTTAAAACCTTTAGTTATAAAGTATTCTTTATAAATCTTTAGTTTATATTTAAAAACCTGACGTTTCTTTTTCTTTAAGAAACGTATTTCTTTTATTATTTAAGCATATTCATAATACTTAAATAATATATTCTATAACAAAGAATAATTATATACTTATATATATATACTCATATATATATTTCTTTCTTTTTTTCTTTTCTTTATTTTCTTTGTTATATATTTCTTTGTTTATCGAGAATAATATCGACTCGGGTATTAAGCCTTCAATATTTTATTATTATTTTGGTCGGGCATTATGCCTACCTTGTTTGGCTTAGAATACCCTTGACACTTGGGCAACACTTCGACGCCGCTCAATCAATACTCTTTTCTTTTCAAATTTCTTCTCCTTACTTGGCACGCTTTTCGAGACACTTTTGGCACGCACTTCGAGGAATTCACTGGGTCGTCGGGCAGCACTTCCTTCTTGTTCGAGATGTTGGGGAGTGGCACGGAAATCGAGGTAACGGGCACGGAAAACGAGGTTTTGGCACACGGTTTTCGAGACGGATCGAGGGCACGCTTTACGAGGTGTAGTGAGAGGTTAGAGAGAGAGTAAAGTATGTGTTTTGGTGTGAGAACAACTGAATTCGCAGCCCTCCTATTTATAGCCATTTTTGGACCCTATCACGGTACGCGATGGGTCACTTGGCAGACCTATCGCGTACCGCGATATAGGTCTGCTGAGTCAACACATAGACCTGCCACGTGTGACATGTGGCAGGCACCGCGACACGTGGCAGACGTGTTGCCACGTGGTGACACGTGGCGGCAGGCGTTGCCACAGTGTGCCACGTGGCACACGTGTCACTGCGTGTCAGATACTCCATCGCGGTACGCGATGGGGTGCTCCTCTGATCCTTCGCGTAGCGCGATGGTCAGAAATTTTGGAATTTACAATTTAGTCCCTGGGGTTTGGATTTTGATAAATTTGGTCATTTGACTTTTAGAACTTGACATTTTTGGCCCGAAATTTACGTGATGTTACATCCTCCCCACCTTGAAATAAATCTCGTCCTCGAGATTGCTTAAGAGAACAAGTGAGGGTATTTCTTCCTCATCTCGAACTCGAGTTCCCATGTATACTCGGGTCCTCTTCGTGAGTCCCATCTTACTTTCACGATTTTCAAAGTTCGTCTTTTAAGTTTCTTTGTTTTCGAATCTTCAATTTGAATTGGTCTTTCAATAAATTTTAAGTTTTCGTTAATTTCAACATCTTTTAGGGGCATCGAAAGAGATTCGTCGGCTAGACATTTACACAGATTCTAAACATGGAATACGTCGTGTATCCCTTGCATTTCCTTGGGTAGTCACAAACGGCATGCGACGGTACCAATTCGTTCGAATACCTCGAAGGGTCCAGCGAATCGAGGACTTAGTTTGCCTTTCTTGCCGAATCGGACCACGCCTTTCCACGGCGAGACTTTCAAAAGAACTTTGTCACCGACATTAAACTCTAACGGCTTATGACGGACATCGGCGTAACTCTTTTGGTGATCATGTGCCGTCTTAAGTCGTTCACGAATTTGAAGAACCTTGTCGGTTGTTTCTTGGACTATTTCGGGTCCAGATAATTGATTATCTCCGGTTTCAGACCAACACACGGGCGTTCTACATTTTCGACCATATAACGCCTCGAATGGTGCGGTTTGAATACTCGAGTGATAACTATTGTTATACGAAAATTCCATTAGGGGCAAGTGGTCGTCCCAACTTCCACCCAAGTCTATCACACAAACACGGAGCATATCTTCCAACGTTTGGATTGTCCTTTCGCTTTGCCCATCGGTTTGCGGATGATAGGCAGTGCTAAGGTTAAGCTTTGTACCGAGTGCTTGTTGGAAGCTTTTCCAAAAGTGAGACGTAAAACGACTGTCTCGATCAGAAATTATAGACAGCGGTACTCCATGCAAAGTAACGATGTTGTTTACATAAATACGCGCTAATCTATCCATTGAGTACGACTCGTTGATAGGTATGAAATGTGCAGACTTTGTTAAACGAACCACAATTATCCATATAGCGTTATGTTGACGAGTCGTTTTAGGGAGTTTGGTAATAAAATCCATAGTGATTAACTCCCACTTCCATACGGGAAGTTCGGGTTGCTGAAGCAATCCCGAAGGCTTTTGATGTTCAGCCTTGACTTTTAAACAAGTTAGACATTTTGCAACGCGCGAAGCGATGTCCTTTTTCATCCCATTCCACCAGTAGTTTGACTTAAGGTTTTGATACATTTTGTCACTACCGGGGTGCATCATGTAATTGGTTTTATGAGCTTCATTCATGATTTTCTCACGCAAGGTTCCAATGATCGGTACCCAAATTCGGTTTCCCATTCTAAGGATACCATCGTCACCAAATAAGCGAATCAATGGTGCCGTTGCGTTTTTCATCGGAGATCTTGTTTTCATTAATCGCTTGAGTTTGAGCAGATTTGATTTGTTCTAGCCTTAACTCTCGGACTCTTTTTGGCTTTTCGTGCTCTTTACGACTTAAGGCATTAGCCACAACGTTGGCCTTACCTTCGTGATAGACAATTTCGCAGTCATAGTCTTTAGAGTTTCCATCCAGCGTCGTTGGCGCATGTTTAACTCTTTTTGCTCAAAGATGTGTTTCAAGCTCTTATGATCGGTGTACACGATGAATCTTACTCCGTAGAGATAGTACCTCCATATCTTAAGCACAAAGATTATGCACCTAACTCTAGATCGTGAGTTGTGTAGTTCTTTTCGTGCACCTTAAGTTAACGAGAGGCATAAGCGATCACTTTCTTTTGTTGCATTAACACACATCCCAAACCGGAATGAGATGCATCACTAAAGACAACAAAGTCATCGGTACCTTCTGGCAAGGCCAGTATAGGGGCTTGAGTAAGCTTTTGTTTAAGTATATCGAACGCCTCTTGTTGCTTTGTTCCCCATTCATACTTGACATTTTTTGCGAGTTAAAGAAGTTAAGGGAACAACGATTCGAGAGAATTTTTCAATAAACCTTCGATAGTAGCCAGCCAATCCCAAGAAACTTCGAATCTCGGTTGGCGACTTTGGGACCTCCCACTTAGAGATAGCTTCAATCTTAGCGGGGTCCACTTGAATACCATTAACATTAATAACATGACCAAGAAATTGCACCTCGTGTAACCAGAACTCGCATTTCGAGAACTTGGCGTATAATTTCTCGGTTCTGAGGATTTCCAGTAAGGTTCGAAGATGATTTTCATGATCATCCTTAGACTTAGAATAAATGAGTATGTCGTCGATGAAGACGATAACAAACTTATCTAAATAAGGCTTACAGATTCGGTTCATCATACCCATGAACGCGGCTGGCGCATTAGTAAGTCCGAATGGCATAACGGTGAACTCATAATGGCCATACCTTGTTCGGAAGGCGGTTTTCGGAATATCTTCGGATTGAACTTTAAGTTGGTGATAGCCAGAACGAAGATCGATTTTAGAAAAGAAGCTAGCACCTTGAAGTTGATCGAACAGGTCATCGATATGCGGGAGTGGATAACGATTCTTGATTGTGAATTTGTTAAGAGCTCGGTAGTCAATGCACATCCGCATAGATCCATCATTCTTCTTGACGAATAGTATCGGCGCTCCCCATGGCGATGAACTTGGACGCATGAATCCTTTCTCCAGAAGTTCGTCCAATTGTTTCTTCATTTCTTTCATTTCAGTTGGCGCGAGGCGGTAAGGAGCTTTAGCGATCGGAGCAGTACCAGGAATAAGATCGATTCTAAACTCTACTTCGCGATCGGGAGGAATGCCGGGAAGTTCGTCGGGAAATACATCGGCATAATCGGAAACAACATGAACGTTTTTGATTTCTTTGGGTTTAGATTTCTCGGTGACGTAGGCCATGAATGCTAAGCATCCTTGATTTAAACATTTGTTAGCCCTTATCATGGAGATTAGGATAACTTGGCCAGCATCTTTATCCCCTTCAATTCGTATAATACGTTTATCAGGGGTCCGAAGTCCAACGGTCTTGGTATTGCAAAGGATACGAGTATGGTTATCGGATAACCAATCCATACCCAATACAACATCAAAACCAGCATGAGTCATGGGTAGCAATTGAATAGGCAAAACATAACCAGCTAATAAGATTGTTCCGTTTTCTAGAGCTTCGGAGATTTTAATTGTTTCGCCACTAGCGGTCTCGACGCTTAGAGTTTTATTTAGTTTGATTAAAGGTTCGTTTAATAAACTACAAAACTTATAATCTATAAAACTTAAGTTGGCACCTGAATCAAATAAGACTCTAGCATAAGTGTTATTAACAAGAAACGTACCGGTGATAGTTTCCGGTGTGTCAGCCGCTTTCTTCGTATCTAAGACGAAGACTCTTGCATTGCCCTTCTTGGGCTCATTCTTCTGACCGCTACCACCCGCACCTCATGTCGCGGGCTTATTCTTAGGGCACTCGAAGCTAAGATGCCCATCTCCTTACAGTTGTAGCAGGTCATCTTCTTTTTCCAGCAATCGGCTGTGGCGTGGCCGGGTCTATTGCATGATTCACAGACTTGGGAAGCAAAGTTGCATCTACCTCTATGATACTTTTTGCAAATTTTGCATTGAGGGACGCCAAGATTGGAATTAGACCTTCGTTGATCAATTCCTTTACCCTTGAAACGGGTATCTCCACCTTTCCCTGAGTCATGTGTTGTTACCACCTTTTTGTCTTCCTCTTTATTGCGGATCATTCCGCCTATCAAGTATCCCGCTAACTCCATCGCGGAGTCGGCGGTTTGAGGCAAGTGCGACCTCACCATGTCACGAATTTCTCGTGGCAGTCCCCAAATGTAACGTGTCACTTTGCTGGACTCAGGGGTAACCAGCTGGGGAACCAATCGACAGTATTCATGAAATTTCGTATTGTACTCACGAAAGTTTGTTCCAATAACCTTGTGAGCTAAGAACTTAGTTTGAATTTGATCTGGCTCGTGCATCGGACAGAACTTCGACAACAACAATTCTTTGAACTCGTTCCAGGACAAACTATACATCACCTCTCTTCCTCTACTCATCATCAACGTGTTCCACCACTCTAATGCTTCGCCTTTGAACATCAAGGCAGAATATTGAATCTTTTCCTCCTCCGTACACTTGCTCGTGATAACAATCGTCTCCATCTCTTCAAGCCACCTTACGGTATTAATGGCTCCCTTGTCACCGTGAAATTCTTTCGGTCCGTAGTACTTAAAGTCTTTAAATGAACATCCTCCTATCTTGAGTTTCTTAAATTCTTTACGAACCCCTACATCAGCGTTTGATTCATGCACACTCTCTTCCTCACGTGAAGGTCGAGTACGGGGTTTAGAAACAAATTTACGGGAAGGATTTTCAGATTGTGAGTGTTTTGTTTGAGAATGTCTTGTTTGAGATATAGACATTGATTCTTCTCTAACCGCATTTTCAACCATTTGTTGGATTTGTTTCAGATATTTGTCGGGAATTGGTTCCTCTTTCTCGGGACCTTTTCCTTTCACTTCGCGTCTCTTGGCTTCTTTTCGGGAAACCTCTCGATTATAACTTTGTCGAGACATATTTTATTCTTTTTCTTTTATCTGAAATTTAACACATTTCTTTTCTTATTATACAAGTTTTATTTATTTCACATTTATATACATATCATAAATGATATGTATATCATTTTACAACATACTTTATATACTGTTTAAAACGATATATAAGATCCTATCTTTATATTACATATCATACATATATCATACAAACTATTTTACACACATAAACTTTCTCTTCTCAATCCTTCATAAACTTCTTCACAACTTTGGTGAGCTTGTTGCATTTGTGAAGAAGCTTGTCTCACATCTTCTTCTTTTTCTTTCCATTAACATGGATCTTCTTCCTCAACTCATTCGTCTCTTGTAAGGCTCGATCCAAATGCTCTTCCTGTGACTGAGGCATGTCAGTCGGATACCCGTATCTTGGAGGTGGATCTCGGTAACCCATCATCACAATATCATAGTGGTTTTTGGGATCAGGGTATGGAGTTATTGTCACATCGGAAGGATAATTGAAGAATGCATCGGCTGCTTCATTTTGCTCACGAATTTCATTGTCCTGTTCTTCAATGGACGGAATCTCGCCTTGATATGGTGGGAAATTTGATGACGCCTTTCCCTTGAGTTCGTGAAGAAATTTCATGTATAAATCCACAGAGCCATAGCTTGGAGTGGAGTGTTGTTCTTCCTCCGGTGTGGTTACTTCATTTGGATTGTCCGGATATTCTTCCTCGGGGTCGGTTTCCTCTTCCGGTTCCTTTTCCGATTCCTCTTCTGGTTCCTTTTCTAGATCTTCTTTGGTCATTGCCGGCATGTGTATCTTCTCGTATGGCATTGTCACTCTCATCTTGGGTTTGTGAGAGGGTCCTTCCTTGTTAACACGAGAATTAGCAGTATCCATAGTTGAAGTGCCGGTATGCCATCTTCGTTGATCAGAGTGGCATTGCATCCAGTCGGATGAAGGAGACTTGGGTTCTTCCTTGATCGGTATATTGGAGAGGAAAGCATACGAAGGATGAGGATTTGGTGGTAAATGTGTTGGACCTCCGGATGGATGATAAGTGGGAATCTCAGTAGGATGATACGTCGGTATTTCGGATGGTTGGTACATTGGTAAACTTGTTGGGTGATAACTTGAATGTCGAGGGGGTTGGTACACTTCATGTGGTGTGTTATCTAGATGGTAAATTGGACTTGGATGGGAGTTTTGTTTATGTTCTTCGTTGAAGAATGATTCAAAGTAATCCTTGCTCATGATGCCTTGTGGGAATTTGTAATATTTCCTTACTCTTCTTACCTTTTATCATAATATTCCATTAACTTCTCGTAAGACATCTTGATAGGTAGTTTTGATTGAGGAGAGGGAAAGAAAGGGTTACCAACCAATCTTATCCTTATTCAAATAAACAAATAATTATTTCCTACGCTTGGATCGAAGCTCGGGTATTGTTTTATGATACCCAATTCGCTAAGATCGATGGCTCTGATACCAACCTTTTTGGACCCTATCTCGGTACGCGATGGGTCACTTGGCAGACCTATCGTGTACCGCGATATAGGTCTGCTGAGTCAACACATAGACCTGCCACGTGTGACACGTGGCAGGCACCGCGCCACGTGGCGACACGTGGCGGACGTGTTGCCACGTGGTGGCAGGCGTTGCCACCGTGTGCCACGTGTTACTGCGTGTCAGATACCCCATCACGGTACGTGATGGGGTGCTCCTCTGATCCATCGCGTAGCGCGATGGGTCAGAAATTTTAGAATTTACAATTTAGTCCATGGGGTTTGGATTTTGATAAATTTGGTCCTTTGACTTTTAGAACTTGACATTTTTGGCCCGAAATTTACGTAATGTTACACATTACTTTTAGGCCGAAGGCCTCTTGGCAACTAAAATAGTAGTTATATTGACATGAGTTTAGTAGAATAATTACATTGTTAATTACCAAATGGCTTCAATAAATAGGGATTATATCGGCCAATCTTGTCAATAGGGATTATTAAAATCCAATAAACATATTTTTTATAACTATATATTATTTTGAGAACAATGTTATGAAAGATTAACACACCAATAAAGACCAAGTAGTTTTATGATTAACGTGTTTGAGAGCATTAACAATGCAAAGGTCCTAGACCGCCTGATTGCCTCCATGTCATCCTTAGCCACCAATTGCCTCTCTCAAAACGTTCTAAAGTTAGATACAGTTTATCCGTTCTGATTTTCTTTCACAAAACATCCTCTCCCTCCACGGCCCATCCATAGTGACCTCTCTCCTTCATATTGGCTTTCTCTTTTCCATGACGAGCTTCGTCATATATGATCTAAGTTTTATGATTTTTGTTCTTTAGCCTATCTTTTTGAGAAATCTCTAAAGTGGTTCCATATGACTTCTTCGACTTCATAATCTGTCAACTTAAATCTTTTTTATTTTATATTTCCAAAATGTCCATTCATCCACTCGTCTATCATTGTTGCCTCCACTGTGTTGGGGGCGTATTTAGGCAAATTTTATCAAATGGACATTTTGGGTTTTTTTTCTAATTCTTTTTCCTAATTGAATGATTGACAAAAATGTCAAGTGAGTAGGTCAAGACATTGTCCCATGGTAAGCTAAGCAAACTAACATGTATTAGGTTTATGTCAATTCAAATCTCGGTTGTTAGACCCAAAATGATGTTACATGATCTTAAATATCTTTTATATTGTTCTAAATGAGAAGTAAGAAATTTTATGGTGATTAATGTTACACGTGTATTTGCATAGTCTACCAAGGTTATTAGATGGCTTTTCTAATAATAGGACACAAGAAAAATACTTATATAATTATTAAACGGTAAAGTTTATAATTTAGTGCAGACTAGGCTATAAAATTCGTCTGTTGAAAGTAATGGGACTTGTTGTTTCCCTTGGTAAGCATGCTTTGCGACCATCTAGTCGGCCTTACCAAACCAAGGACATCTAGTGTTCCCAAAGATGGAAGAACGATATTTGTCAGAACAAGACGGTAAAATAATAACGGGTTTTATCTCTAACGATATTTAAGTATAATAAGATTAATTATATTTTTATCGGTAAAAGAAAAAACAAATTGATATCTTCATATGATCATATCAACAAGATAATGTCAACATACGCAGGATATATTTAACCCTAAACATAAAATATATAAGTATGGCATATTTCTTATAATAAATATGGCACATTTCTTATAATAAGTATGACGCATTTCTGTATTATATACCCTTAATTATTGCGGACCTCAATATGTATAACAAGTAACATATATATTCAACAACAATTGTAAGATCCAGAAATTTTTAGTATGGGAAGTTAAAAAAAAGTGAGTCATAAAATAAATCGGGTTAAAAAAAATAGGAGGTTCCGGTTTAGAAACCACTTTTAAATCCCTAATGGCATATTTTTATTGTTGTTTAACTTGTTTAGGTGGTTGGTTTGGTTGTATCTTTTAGTTGGTGGTTAAACTTGACGGGTCTAGTGTCTAGGAATGTCACTTTTACCCGAAACCTGAAAACCAACTCGAGAAAACACGTACCCGAACCCGAACTAACCCGACCCGAAAAACCCGAACCCGAGAAAAGACTAACCCGAACCCGAACCGAAGTAATTCGGGTTGGTTCTCGGGTTTGATTTATGAGTTTCGGGTCAACCCGAATAACCCGAATAAACTTTTAGTTTTGAAATTAAATATATATTTAGGTATAATAGGCTTGGTATTAGTCACTAACGTTATCAGAATCTGGTCCTAATCGATTGTTGCCATTACAACTATTATAGATCAATTGTTTATTGTTAATTTATGTTTTCCATTTGTTACTAATAGCAACCGTATTCGAACAACCAAATCACGGGCGATTAAAGACGATAATGGTTCGAGTTAGTTTTACTCTTCTTTTGGATTGTTTTATTAGGTTATGTTGGTTTATTATTTGATTATTGTTTTCGAGCAAAGAATAATATGTTTTTTTTAATTTTAGCATTGTAGTTTTTTAAATTTTTTTTGTTTTGTGTTTTGTTTTCTTGAATACTCGAAACCGGATTAACCCAACCCGAAAAAACCCGAACCGAATTACCCGAACCCGAAAAACCCGTGAGATATTCGGGTTGGGTTTCAGGTCAAAATTTAAAACTTTAAAACCCGAAGAACCCGACCCGAAAAACCCGGAACCCGAAAAACCAACCCGAAGAACACCCCTACTAGTGTCTTACTAGATTTTTAATAAAATTTTGATGGTCGTTAAAATAAAAATCCTAATGTATTTTTACTTTTTATGATGTTGATTTTACACTTGTGTTATTAGTGAAAAAGAATTGTGTATAGAAAGGGCCGAGTTCTTGATGGGCTTCAAGGGTTATAGTTTCGAAAGCATATTTGGGGTTAGGCTGTTAGCTTTTTCATCACTGAAATTGGGCTAATAGCTATAAGTATATAACTTACTATATAACGATTACAATATAGTGACGGACAAGCGGACAACAAGCTGTGCCGCAGCCCACTTTTGAAAGTTATAAGCTCAACTATAACTTTCAATAGTCTATAACTCAACTATTAAAACACTTAAATCAGCCGAACTAGAATAATCGTTTATTGATTGCTTGGTTATTATTCACACCTTATCCAAAACTAGTAAACGTCACTTCGCGTTGAGGCGGAACCGTTGCTACACTCAAACCCGTGTCACCATATGTTAGTAAAAGATAAAGTTAATTATGGGTGTGTTTGGAATTTTTTCACCACCTTATAACTTTTTGTTATAAGCTTGTTTAGTATTCGAAATGTTTGTGAGTGTACAAGTCAATAAGTTACAATATTGTTACTAATTGACTTATGGGGAAAAGTCATAAGAAGGGGAAATAATGAATCCAAAACATCCCCTAAGTTTGTCTTATAAAATTTGAAGTTGTTATGAAAATAACAAAAAAAAAAAGAAGATAATTAACCTTATGTTATGGTCACACATAGCGGGAGCTTGTTATATCGAGGCGTACATAGAAATATTAACGTGTATTCGAATTTAGAACAACATTATGTTGTGAAAAAAAGATGTTAAAAGTATATATGGTTTTGAACGAACCTTATACTGAAACATAGATAAAATATATGGATTTCGTAACGATATATTCGGCATTTAAGAAAACTTGCTTGTTGTGCTTGTGACTCGTCTTAAATTCAGTCGGTATCAGTTAGGTTTGTGATGGTACCGTAACTAAAGCCAAAAAAGTACATTCATCAACGCCTAAATAGCAAAATTAACATATTAAAAAAAATAAATTGGAAACGGTAATAATAACTAAACCTAAAAAATAGATTCGTCAACATCCAACCGCGCATTTGGTCAGTGCAGGTTAGATTCGTTACGGTACTGGATCAAAGCCCAACAGTAAATCATATAAAAAAATAAAACCTAACAAAAAATTCAATTATATAAATAACACAGAGAGAAATCCCCCACCCCCTCTCCTTTACCAGCTTCTTGTTCCGACTTCATGTCGCATTTTTTAATCAAGTTGCAGTTCACAACTCAACCAAGAGGAGAAGAAATCAACTTACAAACTAAATTGAAGCAATGAGCCTTGAGAGTGCAGGCACACAAATACAACATGATTCAGTGGGTCATGTTTACATTTTGGTTGAACCCAACACGAACACGGGAAACTTAAAAAGAAATGCTAAAACACGAATAGCTTAATCAAATGTTCACATGATAACAGCCCGTTTAACCTAAAATTCAGCTATCAATTTTGATTTTGCATGTTACTATAAAATTATCAATATACACTAAAAAACGACATAGACATTAAACAAAGTGGGAGTGTGAACCCGTTTTTTCATTTGAACGTTTAGACTTTGACATTAAACACACAATTGAAGGTCAGGTGGTCCCGTAGGTAACGAAGTTCAAGTATTTAGGATCATTTGTACAGAGCGATGGGGAATTAGACAGTGATGTGACCCACCGAGTTCAGGTAGGATGGTGTAGATGAAAAGCAGCCACAGGTATATTGTGCGACAAGAGTTTCCCGACTAAACTAAAGGGAAAATTCTATAGGGTGGCAGTTAGACCTGCAATGCTATATGGAACAGATTGTTGGGCTATCAAGAAGGCACAAGTGCGGAAGATGGAGGTAGCAGAAATGAGAATGCTACGTTGGATGTGTGGGCACACAAGGCTAGACCGAATAAGAAACGTTGTGTTTCGCGAGAGATTAGGGGTGGCGAACATAGCAGACAAGATAAGAGAGTGGAGATTGAGATGGTTTGGACATGTAAAGAGAAGACAGACGACGAATCCTGTTGGATCCGTAGAAAACATTACTATAGAGGGGAGGAGGGGTAGAGGACGACCGAAATTGACTTGGGATGAGAGGATTAGGCATGATTTGATAGACCTAAACCTCTCCGAGGACATGGTTGAGGATAGGAATTCGTGGAGAAGTAGAATTAAAGTTAAGGATTTTTAGAGAGAATTGAATACCTTAGGGCTTAGACTTAACTTATTTAGGTCACATACCATAATGGTATTTCCCTTACATATATTATTATTATTATTATAATTATTATATAGCTGTTAAACTGTGATCTTATTATTAATATTATTATAATTAGTAGTAGTTTTTATATAACTGTTAAACTTTGATTTCCTTTATTTTGCTTCATACACATGTACTTAGAGCCGAGGGTCTCTCTGGAAGCCACCTCTTTATTCCTTTGGATAGAGGTACGGTGTGCCTACATCCCACCCTCCCCAGACCCTACTTATAGCTTTGCTGTTGGTGGGATTTTACTGGGTATGATTGATTGATTGATTGATATATCAAACACCCTTAGAAAATATAAAATGCCGATATCATTCATGATAGATTTATGCATATCACGTCATCAAATTAAACTTTAATTCAAAGTGTTTATGTCTAAGACATAATTGAAGGAACAAGAGTAACGTTTGCATTATAATTTCCTTCCATGCCGATATCATTCAAAGTGTTTATGGCTTTCTTTCTTTTTGATATTCGTTTACATATTATATCCATTTCTTTAAACTAAAGTCAGACAACGATGTATTTATTAAGTTTATAATGCCATAGTGCTTCAAAAAGAGTTGATTGCTCATCCTAAACTAAAACCAATCACCACCCTTTTCATTCAATTATTAGAGAGAAACGAATAAATACCAAAATTTGAATAAACATCTTCATATCCACATGTGTTTTACATGGCATTATAATACGAATCGAAGGTCTAAACAATCCTCAAAACAAAACTTATAAAACAATATTATTCCAGCTGATAAGAGCATCAACTGAACTACGTACAATAATATTAATTATTTATTTATCACTCACACCCTATAAAATAGAGTTACAACATGTTCAATAAAAATCTCATTAATAGCAAAACTATTAACCTATTAGTAGAGTCTGAGAAGGATGAGATGTAGACAACCCGCATACCTCTATTCCAGAAAATAGAAAGATTGTTTCTAGAGAGACCCTTTAACTCTAGAAAAGACTAGCGTCAAAAGAGTGAAAGGCATGGCATACAAATATATGATGCTAGTTTGCCAATGATGGTTTCAAAACTCCAAAAACATTATTATACCCATAATAGTATAACAATTATGGGGTAGAGGTAAGGCTGTCTATATCTTACCCTACTCAGACCCTACTATAGCTTTGCTATTGGTGAGATATACTGAGTACGACGATATATATATATATATATATATAATAGTATAACAATATATCATTACTAGACTACCAATAATCGAGACAAAGTATAAAACGTAGACAAATCATTAGAAAAAAACCCTATAAAAGATGAACTAAAATTTAATAATACTAGCCACAAATGAAGCATTAGATTCTTTTCCAGTGACTGTAAGCGCATAACATGATTAGGATAATAACAACTTATATTATGCACGTCCCTTACTATATATATTAACAACAGCTAGTACCATTATCATTTCATAATCACAATCATCCAATCTTAATCTCTTATGTTCACCACTAGTTTCAAAAACACCCAAAACACTTTGAGAACATGAAGCCAAAGAATATGGTCCTGATGGCGGTAACCTTGGCGGTGTGCTACTGTTATGTGGCGGCTAGCCGCCACAACACATATATAGTTCACATGGACAAGATCGTTAAACCATCCGTGTTTCCTGACCACCTGGACTGGTACGAAACGTCTATGAGATCAATATCCAAGTCCACGCGTATGTTGTATACTTACGACAACGTTATGCACGGGTTTTCCACAAGGCTAGCAGTTGAGGAAGCAAGTTTACTTGAAAAACAACTTGGGGTTATTTCGGTTCAAGAAGAGGTGACATACCAGCTTCATACAACTCGGTCACCCGAGTTTCTTGGGCTAGAAAGGAGTGGCATGATGCATTCCGGGTCAGGAATAACAGGTGGTGATGTGATCATTGGAGTGGTGGACACGGGTGTGTGGCCCGGAAGTAAGAGTTTAGATGATACGGGTTTTGGACCCGTTCCTCGTTGGTGGAAAGGCAAGTGTGAAACTGGTACAGGGTTTAACATAACGAGCTGTAACAAGAAATTAATCGGTGCACGGTATTTTTGGCAAGGGTATGATGTGACTTACGGGCCGATTGATGAAAATCTCGAGTCCAAGTCTCCTATAGATGACGATGGACACGGTACACATACTGCAACTACTGCAGTAGGGTCTGCAGTCACTGGGGCAAGTCTTTTTGGTTTTGCAAAGGGGAAAGCCCGTGGGATGGCCCCACGTGCGAGGCTGGCGGTTTATAAAGCATGTTGGATGAGTGGATGTTTAACTAGTGACCTATTAGCTGCAATGGAGCAGGCGATCATAGATGGTGTTCATATATTATCACTCTCGATAGGTGGTTCGATTTCTGATTATTCCAATGATGTTGTAGCTTATGCGGCATTTAAAGCAGTATCCCATGGAATATTCGTATCATGTTCAGCTGGTAACGACGGGCCTTCGCCTCTGAGTTTATCAAATGTTGCCCCGTGGATAGCTACAGTGGGAGCGGGGACTCTAG
Organism: Bidens hawaiensis; assembly: GCF_021521415.1. NCBI lineage: Eukaryota > Viridiplantae > Streptophyta > Magnoliopsida > Asterales > Asteraceae > Bidens > Bidens hawaiensis. Next base: position 388,684 of record NW_027493274.1, on the reverse strand, counting down.
ACCGTGATTTCCCGGCTTATGTTACCCTCGGGAACGGAAAGAAATTATCTGGAGTGTCACTCTACACTGGGAAACCGTTACCAGGTTCAATGATTCCACTCGTGTTTGTTGGTAATCTCACTAACATGACAAATGGCAATACATGTGTACCCGGTTCATTACCTAGGGGACATGTTAGTGGTAAAATTGTGATGTGTGAACGTGGGGTGATTTCTCGGGTGGAAAAGGGGATGGCGGTGAAGGCAGCTGGTGGTGTAGGGATTATAGTAGCGAATACTGAGGCATTCGGTGAAGAAATGGTGGCGGATAGCCATCTCATACCAAGCAGCACCGTAGGATATAGAGCTGGTGATGAAATCAAAAGATACATAGTCTCGGATCCTAATCCAACGGCCACGATTACATCCGGAGGAACTCAATTAGGGATCCAGCCATCACCAGCAGTTGCAGCATTCAGTTCCCGTGGTCCGAATCCAATCACACCAGAAATACTCAAACCTGACTTCATAGCGCCAGGGGTGAATATCTTAGCGGGATGGACCGACAGAGTAAGTCCAACTGGCTTTACTGAAGACCCACGACGTACAGAATTTAACATCATATCTGGAACGTCGATGTCTTGCCCACATGTAAGCGGGCTAGCTGCGCTACTCAAGGAAGCTCACCCAGAGTGGAGCCCAGCAGCTATAAAATCAGCACTTATGACCACTGCATATAGCACATACAAACACGGTGAAGGGTTGAGGGATGTTGCAACCGGGATGCCATCAACACCATTTGACCATGGTGCAGGACACGTGGACCCCGTGTCAGCCCTTGATCCGGGCCTTGTATATGACGCCTCGGCTGACGATTACCTAAACTTCCTTTGTGCATTGAACTATAGTTCTAATACCATTAAAATATTTGGGGGTGGAAATGCCACGTGTACAGCGGGAAAGAAATACAGGGTGGAAGATCTTAACTACCCTTCGTTTTCAGTTCCTTTGATGACGTTTTATGCTGAAAGCGGCCGAAGCAATGCAGCAATTAATACTGTTAAGTACACAAGGACTTTGACAAATGTGGGTCCGCCGCAAACTTACGAGGTTCGGATTTGGTCAAACACAAGGGCTGTGAAGATCAAAGTTGAGCCAACAGAGCTGACGTTTACTGAGAAAAATGAGAAAAAGGTGTACACCGTGACATTTACAGCTGCTAGTTTCATGGAATCTGGGACTATCGCTTACGGTCGTCTGGTATGGTCTGGTGGAAAATATGTTGTAAGTAGTCCAATAGCTTTTAGCTGGGAACTATTACTATAATAATATTGCTTAGATCAAGCAATTTAAATATGTAACCTTTTCATCCTTGGCAAACAAAGAAGATTAATTCAAATAAGTTTTATAAAGTATATATAACGGTTGATGCAGGTAGATAATTAGTTACTAGATGTCTTAGCTTACAGATCTATGCGGCTCCTCATGTTGTGAGATTCAACCATAAACAAAATGTTATTACTGAAACTTATCATTTTATTTATAATCTAGTATATTCATAGTTTGTTACCTTATATAAAAAGTTATTTTTGAAACTTACCATTTTATTTATTAATATCACATCATTTGAGCAACATTAAGCATCATATTCTTTACATGGTCATCAGTCCCAGCTAAAAGCAATTGGACTCGTGACAACGCATTTTCCACCAGACCACGCTAGACGACCAAAGCTGGTAGTTCCTGGAGGCATGGAGCCAGCAATGAATGTCACGGTATACACCTTCTTTTCATTTTTCTTGGTGAAAGTTAGCACTTCTGGCTCAACTTTGATCTTCACAGAAGGCGATTTTGACGATGTTGAAACCCTATACGTTGTCGGAGTGCCTACATTGGTCACGGTTCTCGTGTACTTAACCGCGGTTTGTCCTGAAGCTGCCGGAAAAGGAACCCCAAAAGACGGGTAGTTAAGATCTTCAGCCCTGTATTTCTTTCCTTTCACACATTCGAAATTTTTATCATATATATTCCTAATATCAGTAGAACTGTAATTCAAAGCACAAAGGAAGCTCAGGTAGTCGTTAGTAGAGGCGTCATACACAAGACCTGGATCAAGCATGGAAACCGCGTCAACGTGCCCTGAACCTAGATCAAAGGGTGTTGCTGGCTCTCCAGTTACAACATCCAGCAGCTCTTTACCATTCTTGTATGTGTTATATGCAGTGGTCATAAGTGCAGATTGCATAGCTGCTGGACTCCACTCCGGGTGCGCTATTTTGAGTAGCACTGCTAACCCACTTACATGTGGACAGGCCATCGATGTTCCCGAGTTGAAATTAAATTCGATAGGACTCCGTCTTCGTCTACCGGTCCAACCAGCAAGAATATCCACTCCTGGTGCTATGACATCCGGTTTGAGTAAATAAGGTGTGTCCGGATTTGGACCCCTGGAACTGAAATTTGCAACGATGGGGGCTGGTTGGACGCCTAATTTCGTACCTAGAAATGTAAAATTAGCCTTTGAATTATGATCTGAGGCCATATAGCTCTTGACCTCATCGTAAGCTCTGTTATCTATGACCACCGTTGGTATGGGCTGCATATTGATAGCAAGCTCTTTGAAGCGGTAAATGGTATTAGCTAGAATCATTCCTGCACCCCCGGCTTCCCTTACTGTCCTACCCTCTTGACGGTGTGGAGTCAACCCCATTTCACATATTACAATTTTTCCTGTAGCACTTCCTGGTGGAAAGGAACCCGGAAAACATAGACTACCATTTGTTCTATTACTGATACTACTAGCTAATATCAGTGGCACCATGGAACCAGCTGATAATGGTTCCTCACTAGTATATAATGATACCCCGGATATTTTCTTTCCATTCCCAAGGGTAACATAGGCAGGAAAATCACGGTCCAGACTCGATGCTCCAACTGTAATTACCCATGGGGCGACGTTCTTTAACGTGCCAGGAGTGAACCCGTCATTTCCTGCAGAGGCTGATACAAATATTCCGTGGGAAACTGCCTTAAATGATCCAATAGCAACGACATCCCAGAAAAATTCCTCAGCGATTCCAAGCGACACTGATAATATATCGACACCATCAGCAATTGCCGCATCAAATGCGGCTATTAGGTCACTGCCACCGCAAAATCCTGCTCCGCGCCAGCATGCTTTGTAAACAGCCAACCTAGCGTGAGGAGCCACCCCACGCGCAGTTCCTTTTGCATAACCAAACACACTAGCATTAGTGACTGCTGAACCGACTGCTGTGGTCGCACAATGCGTTCCGTGTCCATGATCGTCCACTGGAGACCTCGACTCCACATTCTCGTCAAATGTTCCATTGATCGCAGCTTCATATGCTTTCGAGAAATACCTCGCACCGATTAATTTCCTATTACAACTAGATTTGTTGAAGCCTGGACCGGTCTCACACTTACCTTTCCACCTGCTAGGAATCGGTCCAAACCCGGTATCATCTAGACTCTTACTTGCGGGCCATATACCACTGTCCACCACTCCAACAATAACATCACTTCCGCAGTTGGACTCCGGAAGCGATATCTCATCAACGTCGATTCTATCTAGTCCAAGAAACTCAGGTGATCGTGTGGTATGAAGCTGATATATCGGCTCTTCTCGAACAGACACAATCCCGTGTTGCTGTTTAAGCAACTCGGCTTCATCAACGGTGAGCCTTGTGGAGAAGCCGTGCATAACCTTGTTGTAGGCATACAACATATCTGTGGGCTTGGACACCGATAATCTCAGCGTCTCTTCATACCAGTGCAGTTGGTTGGAAAATGGCGATGGCATAACAGACTTGTCCATGTGAACGATATACGTCTTTCGATGGTGTTTTGGGTCTGCAGCCGCGTAATTGTAACATATTATGGCCATTACTGCTATCAGGACAGCATTCTTTACTGGTTTCATCATATCTTCTTAATTAATTAAGATTTTTATTTTTCTAGTGATCGGGTAGCTGTTGCTATTTATAAGAGAAAAATAATATGCTTATCCTTTATGTGTAGCTATTAATAACATTATATAATATAAGAGTGAAGTTTAAGTTTTGAAATCTGTTCATTTCTTTATTAAATATATGAAACGGTAGGTTTAGGATGTAATATAAAACCCCTGTAGTGTTGAATAATCGAGTCAGAAAATGATGGATAGCTAATGAGTTGAATACAATGTTGGCAAGTAATTTAAACTAAAGGAACAAGTCAAGCTTAGCAGGTCAGGAGTATCTAGAATTATGGAAGCCAAAGCCAAATTTTAACAATCCGCAGCCTCTTAAGCCATTCAAATTTTAATAAACATGTGTAACACAATTAGTGCATTAACGGATATTTTTGGTAATCACCACGTACCAGACCACGAAACAGCAGCTGTTGCAGCCTCCAATCTCCCCGAGCGTCTTCGACTGCTTGATTAGCCAACTAGGTAATCTCAGTTTATAATCCCCAAACATTATATTATCGTCAACTTAAATTGTGGTTTTGGTTAAGGATTTCGAGGACGAAGAAGATGAATTGCATATTGCATAAGATGGAAATAGATTAATAAGCCACATATTATGCAATTTATTTGTTGTCTAATTTTTACATATATATGCAGAACTTTTATTTAAACAATGGTGATTTTATAGTTTCAGTATTCTATCATGCTTTAAATTTTAATAACAAGACAGTTTGAAATAAACATAGATTGTCCAAACCTTGGACGTATGTTACCCTCAGTTACTTGACTAAAACTGATAATATATAAAATGAATAAACAAATAGCATACTGATCTATCATCTATGCTTATAAGTTGCAACATCAATTTTAATATTAAATTTAAAATTATGTCAGGGTACTGTTTAAGTATATATCATATCACCCATTAATTAAGTTAACAAACCAATTTAAAATGTAATCTTAAACCACATAGGGGTGTTTAATTTTGGGTGTTTGGCACTCTAGGTTTCGATTGCAAGAGAACTTATGGTTCCATTGTAGCTGATCAGTTCGCCTTCTTTTGTAATTCGAAAAGCATTAGAGAACCAAGTGTGTGAAGAAGAAGAAGACAGACCGTTTTCAAAACATCTTCAGGAACACTAATACATGATAAAACAGTATATTATTGTTTTTTTTATTATATTTGTAACAAGAGTGGTATTTTGGCCTTTCACCTTAAGTTAACAAAAAAGTGTCCGCGACTAGGGGTGTTCATCGGGTTAACATGATCGGGTTTTGGGTTAATCGGCTCGGGTTATTCGGGTTTTCTTTAAAAAAATATCTAACCCGCAACCCCACCCTATAAAGGTTCTGGTTATTTGGGTTAATCGAGTTAACCATGATACTTTATAATTTTCAATAGTTTTTTGTGTTTGTAACTTGTAGGTTGCAAAATTTCTTGTTCCACTCAATTTTTAATTTTTTTTACAAATAATTATTGTATAATTACATATATAAGTCTGTAAAATAACCGAACGAACATGAATAAAGACATGTTCGTGTTCGTTCATTTAACTTTTAATGAATACGAACATTAATCGAACAAATATTTGTGTTCATGTTTGTTAGTTAGTGAAGAACTAAACATGTTTGTGTTCGTTTATGCTCGTTCATTTAAAATCTAAACGGGCAATTCACGAACATAAATCGACATGATTAAACAAAGATAAACGAACATGAAGGAACATATATGTACATGAACGAACATAAACAAACTTAAATGAACGATCATAAATGAATATTCACGAACATAGATGAACGAGTGAAACATGTTTTCATGTTCGTTCTAATTAAATGAACACAACATAAATGAACTTTCCGCCGAACGGTTCATAAACAAGCAGAATAATTAACTCCTCTGTAAAACCTATATAACATTGTCTTTTTTGTTCTTATTTCACCCTTTCATCATTGTATTTGAAGTTAACTATCACCACTAATCGGGTTATTCGGGTTAACCCGAAACTCGACTCTTTTTTCTTTCAAAAATTAAACCGAAACCCGACCCTATTAACAATTCGGGTTAACCCGAATAACCCGATTAATACTTTTCGACCCTATTTAACCAGACCCTAATTAGCTTATTCGTGTTCGGGTCGGGGCAAGTTAATCGGGTTCGGGTATTTTGGACACCCTTATCCTGGACTGTTACAAAACTGAAATTTGAAACCTCAAACTAGGCATGTAAACGAACCAAACATTCAACGAATAGTTTGTGAACTGTTGGTGAAAAGTTTGTTTGTGTTAGTCCGTTTAATAAAGTGAACGGACATGAACAAGTTATTATGTTCGATTAGTTAAACAAACGAGCATTAATAGAGCACCCTTTTGTTCAATTGTGTTCGTGAATGTTTTGTAATTTTTTCATGAACGTTTGTTCGTATTTTGTTCATGAATTTTTTTTTTACATTTATATTATATAAACATTTTGTACTCTTTAATTTATTACCCATGACATAAAATAAGAAAACCATATTTTCACATTGTTTTTGCATTATTCCGGATTCCTTTTCCATTTTTCACATTGATGAATACATCGATCTCAATTTCTAGGGTCCGCCAATTTTTTTGTGTTCGTGAACCGTTTGTAAACACTTTTATTTCCTCAATGAACGAACATGAATATAAAATCTCGTTTAACAACTGTTCATGAACCGTTCATAAACACATTATTTTCTTAACAAACAAAGATGAACAATAACCATATACATGTTTGTTTACAACCCTAACTCAAACTCCTACCTTGTTTTTAACCTTAGTACCCAAAGTCAAAAGTATTACTTCATGTGGATCATCTGGAAATTAACTCTACATATAGCTAATCTAAGTTTAATAGTTTTCGTGTTATAATTACTTTTTTTGTTATGTATATTTAAACAAAGGATTGAAGAAGAAAAAAACTCAAACAAAAGTCATTGTCCCATGGTAAACTAATCAAGTTTAGTTTCTTAAATATCTATGTTAGAGCATTCACATTCAATTCATCAAATTTTGTGAGGAAGATTTTTATAATATAGGAAGCGATTAGGGTGTTATGAGAAGTAAAGAAAGTAAATACAGTGATTTTCTATATATTTTAAAAACTACTATTTACTCCTAATAATTTTTTAATATTTTTTTAAAGTAATTATGAGTAGAAGAAAAAAAAATGTAATTATGAATGTATAAAAGAGAGTATTATTTAATTGAAATGAAGAGAAAGAAGATAATGATTTTAGTGTAATTTCATCCGAAATAATTCATTTCTTATATGGTCTATGTGTCCACACACTCACCTTAATATCCTCATATATTTTACCTCCAATTTTCACGCACGTGTCTTCTTTAAGGCCTATAAGTAGGGATAAGTTTGTACCAAACCGATACAAATTTCAAATTTCTTAAAAACTTTGTGCCGGTACCTATGTCATAGGCAAAAATTCGGTAAATACTGATACCGACCGGTACCAATCACAAAATTTTCGATCCCGATTTTCTTTTAAACTCGGTACTAGTACCGGTAACAAAATGCTCAGTTTGGTACCGGTTCTTGATACCATTTATTCATTTCTATCTATAAGTTAGTTCCATATAACATAGTTGATCGAACCACAACCCGATCAATAAAATTTTCCTTTTATTTTTGTTAGGAACCAGTTGTCATATAATTTTCCTCTAAATGAAAGACCAAAATAACCTTATACTACATGATGGTGATGGAAGATAGGGTATTTCCAGATTGATTTTTAGGGCAAAATATGAACAAAACTATTAGGTTTTCATAATTCTTTCACCCATATTCTTCTTTCGAGCAAGAAAATAGTAACCTTTCACCTCAATCCTTCTTTCACTCATTTTAAATAACTAAAATTAAAAGAAAGAAAAAAAACTAAACTAACATTATATTTTAAAACTTGAAAACTCATTTATAAAATAAAATTTACGTCGATCATTAATAAAATAACATAAAACATAAATTACATACTAAATTCGTAAAAAGATAGTAAAAAATTCAAACCAAGCTAGCAATATTCGGCATGCGCACCCCACTGAAGGATTTTTCTTTGACCTCGATGAACTGAGGTGGTGTTCCTAGCATTCCTGAGACCATCCTAGTAGCCCAATACCACCCCCGCTAGGCTGCTACTACTCCACCCCCTATTACTTTCTTACAGCTAAGTGACTTATTTAACCTTTTCAACATAAAACTAAATAGTAAAAAAAATCAAAGTCAAACAAAGATATACAAATACTAAAGTAAATGTTACATTCGAAACCATTCAAAACTACTTGTTTTAAAACACTCCATCAAATTCGCATCCCCAAAACCAAATTCACCATCATCAGTATACTTTACGGCCGCCGACTTCTTCAGTTCTTATCTGATCCTCATCCCTTATGGATAAGGCAAATGAGTGACGAGAATTCCAGTGATGATTGTAAGTTTAGTATAAACCCAAATTATTGTTACCTGCTTTTGAGTTAAGTGTCATGTTAGTACATGTGGTTTGTTCTGTTACGCAATTTTAGTACCATTTTGGAATTTTTTGCAAATGACTACCTCAGTTTTCTAAAACTTGCGAATACTTTTTTCTAACCCTGTCTATTTTTATCTGTTAAGTCATGGGTAATTTGGTAACTTCACTATTTTCTTTATTTTTTTTCTTTTCTTTTAATCAAATTCTCCATTTACATCTTCATAATCTTAAATCCCTAAATCTCCAAGTTTGTTGATATGCTGGAAAGGTGTTACGAAGCTTTTAATCAAATTCTTCATTCACTATTTTCTTCATATGTTCTTCAACAACCGATTTTAGGATGACCCAACAATCAAAATGCCTAACAATTAACACCTTTCCAACATACCAACAAACTTGGAGATTTAGGGATTTAAGTTTACGAAGATGTAAATGAAGAATTTGATTAAAAGTAAAGAAAAAAATAAAAAAAAATAGTGAAGTTACCAAATTACCCCTGACTTAACGGATAAAAATAGACGGGGTTAGGAAAAAGTACTAAATTCGCAAGTTTTAGAAAATTGAGGTAGCCATTTGCAAAAAATTCCAAAATGGTACTAAAGTTGCGTAACTGAACAAACCACAAGTACTAAAATGACACTTAACTCCTTGCTTTTTTATTGATTCATTACACATAGAACACAATGGATTTAGAAGTTCAGTCACAAGAGGAAGCTTTTGAAATCAAACAAATAAAAATATTGATGTAAGAGGGTATTTGATCGTCAATAGCATATCCAATGTTGAAACAGAGAAAAGAAAGGGCGTACACATGGATTTTGGGCAGGGTTGCAAAAGTCGCTAGTACTCGGCCTTAATCGGCCGACTAGGGAGTTGGGAGTACTCGGCCTTAATCGCTGAGTACTCGGCCTTAATCGGAGTGTACTCGGGGATGGCTCACCGAGGATTACTCGTTGAGTACTTGGCTCCCAGGCGCTATTTTTATAACCATGGTTTTGGGTTTGAGAAAGAAGCAAATGATGATGTCGTGGGAAAGGTTTTCGATACTCCTGATGATGAATATGATTTCTACAATCGTTATGCGTTGGATTCGGAATATGTGATTCTTCGGCTTATAAAAATAAGACGGCAAATGAGCATTATGAAAAACTACATGTATGCAAAATAGAGGGTTTTAAAGACTTGAAGTGTAATAGTTCTAAATGAGATCTTAACAAATGCCATAGATATATAAGGACAGGATGTAAAGCATTTATTTGGATTCCAAAAATTAATGATGATAAATGGTTGGTGGATAGATTTAAGATTACATAACCATGAACTAACTCTTGCTGCGACCAAAGTAATGAAACACCGGTCTCATGCAAAATTTCACCGTTTAATGACATGCAGAGCCTTAATGTCGGAACTGGTCATAATCCGTGTTGTAACCTTGTGAAATCAAGAAGGTAGTAAACACAATAAAAAATCCATTTGAACATGATGTTACATCAAAGCAATAATCAGATATTTTAGCAGATCAACGAAAACAATATAAAGTTAAGGAATTTTATGGGCTTATTAAACATTTCCAAGATCACTGGATGCCCGAAAAAGAAAGTAAGTGTAGTATCTTTTTTATACTTAACTAGCAATCATTGCATCAAGCAGTGAACCGAGACCTAAAACAACGATACGATGGAGCATCTATGATGAACAATACACGACGAAGGATACGATAAAATTATGGAAATAAACGATGATGGCTTGTGCGCACAAGAAACCTAGGTGGAGATGTGAAGGATTTAAGGGATAATTTAGTAAATTAACTTTTTTATGTCTGAGTTCCATTAATAACTTTTCAAACCAAACACAATACAATTTCATGTTGGAATTAACTCTAAGACAATGTGTAGTCAAAACTCTGCACTCGTGGCCTTTTTGCGTCACGTGGCGTCTAGTAAGCTTTTTAGAGTTTTTGAAAAAAGTGGTGCAGTCAAAAGTCTCATTAAAACTCTGCACTAATCATTACCCAATTATTTATTTCTGTTTTTTAAATTTAAATTAAGCAATAATATTTCATTAAATAAATTAAAATTACATTAAATATAAAAACTACCTGTCTTCATCTTTTTCGTCGCCTTCTTCTTCATCTTAACAATTAAAAAAAAACCTAATATTGGGGCAAGTCTTTGATCTATTTTAAAAAATATTGGGTCAAGTCTTTGACATTTTTATAAAAAATATTGGACCAAGTCTTAACAATTAACGAAAAGCCTAAAAATATCAAAAGTAGAAACTTTTTTTTTTAACAACTAAAGTTTTTTTTTTTCACATATTTCACCTCATGCCTCATGTGAAACTAGAACTTACAACTATTACAATATTTGATTGTAAGCCACACACATTTCCCATTCAATAAGTAGAAACTAGGTCATCTTCCCCATCCTGCTATAACTTTAAGTGCTCACAACATTGTGAAGAGCCTGCTCCGCTAATAACTATAAAAACGAGGTAGTGATTACAATTTTTTTAATTAAGACAACGGCTATTTATTGAAACAAGTGCCAAATACCGCATATTGTAGAAAACGTTGAAGGCCAAAACCACACCCAAAACATCGCAGGAGCGGTGTTCATCGGTGTTTCAGCCATAAAGCACGACTACGTATGGTCTAATTCCATTTCCAACTCCAAATGTAATTCCAGCTCTTTTCAAAAAAATTATGCGAACCAAATCAGACTTAAGAATCAATATT